>NC_056725.1:1244687329-1244822329 GCF_019279795.1 Protopterus annectens
GAAGGGGACTCCAGGTCAGACCTACCTGTACTACAGTCCGGGATTTTGTGTGCTACAGCCAATTGCCTGCTGAACCTGATTAAACTGTCCAGCACCTCCCTGATATAATGCCCAAAAGATTTCCTCGCTGTGTGCTGTCCATATTATCTGACTCATATCTAGGGTGTGTACAGAGTGTATTAGACTGAACAGACTTTTGCATCATATGTATGGTACATTTTAAAAAGCAATGTGATTTCTTGGTACCTCAGTGGCAGATCATTACAGATTGATTTGAGGAACTGCTGACAGACATTTGGATTACTGACCCCACACACTGCTGGGAAACCATGCTACTGCACGAACTGTTCAATTCTGAACTTTCTACATTTGCCAGAAAAGTAGTTCCTCCTTCTTATATGTGGGTCTTTGTCCTGACCTGCTCCAGTTCCTGGCTTTGTCCACAGTTGCTGCTGTATGCAGTTATAGGTATGCTGTGACTGGGATATGTGATGTAACACCACACTAAGGGCTACAGATGTCACACCTCTGACTCTCCTAGTTTTGCAGGATGTCCAGCTTTGCGCCCCATATGTCTGCTCTTGTCCTCAGATAGTTTGTGTTGTACTGCTATTATGCAGCTACATGGTGCTCATATCTCTCAACCTCTTAGAGCAAGATATCTGGACAAAGCCATATATAAAAATGGGACACAGGTGCAGGCACAAACAAAGTGACAAGTTTTTAATATTGCACTTACAAACCTAGACAATTGGTAGAATAACAGGTTTTGTATTAGCATGAATGTTCTGATGGGTATGAAGTGGGCATCTCAACCATCTGTCATTATTTTCTCCTGTCAACCATTATTGATTTGCCACTAGTTTGCCATAAACATGCAATATTATGAAACACATAACATAAATATGAGGCAAAAAATGTGGACATTCTGCAACATCATTTGAGAGGTATGATGGTGCCCACTGACTTGTTGTAAGTACTGACACACTTACATGATGGCCTTGACATCCAGCTGCTACTCTGACATGTTACAGCTTGCTGTTCTACTAGCCACCATGTAGGTAACTCAGAGCTATCTGTGCCCCCCTGTCCCTTCATTATCTCTGACTTTGTCCAGTTTTCATGCAGTAAAAAAATAGTACCATATGAACAGTCTGTAGAACTCCTACCATAGGTGTTGCTCACAAGCAAAATAGTAGACACAGCCAGTCTCGAGCCTTGAGCACCATCAACCACGATAATTTACTTAGCCCACTAAGCCACAACAGCTACCAGACAGTGCAGTTTAATTCCTGACATTATCAACCGCAGACATATATAACACATCAACCCCTTAATATTGTGGAAATGGAACTTGCCACCGGGATGATTGGGACAGCCTTGGGATTGTGTGGTCTGTTGCTATTACCTTGCAAACATAATTTACTGCAGTTGTATGGGAACACAGGTGTGTTGGGGGTCGGTGACTCTAGTATCAACAGTCAAGCATCTGTCCTATGACCCTGTTGTTTGTAATCTCCTTGCATAGTGCATTGGGTTTTGCTGGCTTGGGGACTACTGCATATTATGGGGTGGCCAGTATTGGGCAGAGAGTTCCTGTTGTCCCACAAAGATGTCAGTTGTCTGCAGCTATTCCGGTAGCCCATTCTATTCCCTTGCATACATGCATCAGGTCCATACCTATGCTACCATACAGTTGTTGTATCAAAGAGTGACTTACCTTGTGCCTGCAGCAGTTGATATAATTGTGCTTCAGAGCTTACTTTGTTGGATGCATGCAGTACACATTCAATACATGTTAAGGTACAGGTTGTGTGTTTTGGATGGCATTCTTTTTAGTATGTATGTGAGTCAGAGTGAGGTGTCAGTCCCTAGGTCCCTAAGGTGTCAGTGCATGTGCTATGTGTTGCCTCTTTGCCAAGGCCAGGGCATACTGGGCATGATTATGTCTGCCTACAAAAAAGAAAACACCACTTGTAAAATCACGAACCTCCACTTTAATAAAATGAACAGTAAACAGTAAAAATTGTTAAACACTTTCACCCAGGAATCTCCCAAGCTTCATCAGAACAGTTGTTAATTAAAAAAGTCAGTCTTTTATAAATATTCATACATAATTCCACCAGTAAAATCATCTCATTAATATTAATAGCCATGATGTCACTCATTTCAATTCTATACCCTTGGCTTCATACTAACACATATCAGTTCTCCCAAAACATTAATCCCAAAAACACAATAAAGTACAAAAATAAATACAAAACGTGTTACTCTATTTAACCAAATGCATACATAAAACATGTAACTGTGCTAAAAATGTAATCATTAAATTTAATGCAAAGTATAATAATAATTTAATGTAACTTTGTGCTTTAATATAACTTTGCTGCCCTTAACTGAAGGACACTATTAATACTTAAATGATCATTTTTACCTGGTTTTCTTGTGTCCAATTTTAGTTGCTAAAATAACTCTTTGTATTCTAATTGGGCTTCCCATAAATCACTCCTTAAATCCTGCTTAACTTGTTCCAATACATAGAACCTAAATCTACAGTCCTTGCAGTTCTTCTGATGTCTATATAATGCATTAGTGTCTTTCTGTATTAACACATCATGCATATGTTCATAAATACGCCTTCTTAAAGGTTTCTCCATCTTACCTATGTAGAAGCTCATGCATTTTTCGCACATTGCAATATATGCCACTCCCTTGCTGTTACAGTTAAAGTGTACCCTGGCCCTCATTTTGACATTCCTAGTAGGGAGGTTAAGGCGGTCCTGTTCTAAAATGTTTGAACATTGATTGTAAAAACCACATCTATATGTGCCCTTTTTTTCCTGGTCGTTTCTGTCACTGTCCCTAATTTCTGACACTCAAGAATTTCTTTTATGTTCGTGTCCCTTTTCCTAATAAATGTTGGGACTGTGGGAATATATTTACTGATCTCTGTATTAGTAGTTTCCAATATCTCCAAATAATGTTCTCAATATCAGTTGAAAAAGAAGTTTGAGTGTAAATAAATATTAAATCATTAGTGGTACCTGAATCTCCTTTTTTGCTACTAATAGCCATATCCTTCCCTATAATAAGTTGATACTTCTCTATCTCTCCTTACCTCCCTCATTAACTTATTTATTAAGGGAATAGGGTAACCTCTTGCCTTGAAAAAATGTGTTCATTAATTTCATTTCCTCTAGGAATGTGGTTTCCTCACTGCACATTCTGGATGCTTTAATCACCTGGCCTTTAATAATGCCTTTCTTCTGGTTATACAGATGTTCACTATCATAATGTAAATAAGAATTAGATAGGGTAGGTTTCCTGTATAATCTGGACTGGAATTTCTTATTCTTGAAATCTTTATAAATAGTCACATCCAAATAGTTAATACTTTCCTTGGATGTGTTAGATGTAAATTTCAAAAAAGGTGTCATGGTGTTGATATATTCTAAAAATTGGTTTAATTGTAAATCAGAACCCTTTCAAAACAGGCAGATGTTATCCAAAAATCTAGTATATAATACTATATTTTTGTTCCATGGTGTTTGAAATACATAATTTTTCTCCCAGCAGTATAAAACTAGATTGGCATATAAGGGGGCACATGCAGCCCCCATTTGCTATCATTGGGGGTTTGAATGGGCCAGTGTCTGTTGAACAGGGCTTATCAGTCATTTTTACTTGATTGGCTTCCCTAGCTATTTCCTTTTTTTAAATTTCTTTTTAAATTCTTTCACTGTTAAGCACGGCAGCATGGCGTGCAAACCCGTGGCACTAGTATAAACAGTGCTCAGCAGTTTGGACTCTCTCCCATACACGGGCATGCTCAGCTTTTCTTTAACCAGCTAAAACATGCACCGCGGGACTAAACACAGATCAGCAGCAGCAGACACACTCCCCTGCTTAGCTGTGCTTAGCTGAGCGCAAATGGGCAGTGCTGGTCTCCAATCTACTTAAACATATTGTGACACACACACCCTTTTGATGTTAGTTACCTGTTCTACTACTACCTACATGGTTCTAGCCCTAGCGTGGGTTGTATCTGCAGACACAGTGGCCATTTTTGCTATTCAGTAACCCCAGCTCATTTGCATACACCTAACTGAATATACCCTGGATACTTCACTACTTCAGGGCCTGCTTGTTTATCATCCACTGCACCCTGCCATTGTACACTCTGGATACAGTACACTATTATACATCATTTTTGCAACTGTCTTATTTTTGTTTTTTCAAATATTTAAAATTTTTTTTGCATAACTGCATGTTTGCACTTTACTGCGTGCTATGCAAATGTAATATATGTATTAAAAAATGAATATGTTTTATTTATTTGCATTGCTTTTTTAGACTCACTGGCCATAGTTTTGGCCATTTGCATGTCTACAGAGCAGGATCTGACCTTCTTTTTGGGCTTTTACAGCCCCTATTTCAAATTTACATTTTGGTACATGGTTTCTTTCTGTGTACATTTCTGACACCAACACGTCACATACACGGGTGCCTTTCTGCTTCTTGGATCACAAATCACTCTCATTTGCATGGATTTCACCAGCTTATGAGGTGAATTGCATTCCAAGGACACTTCCGTGTCTGCATGCTCCTGCACTCCCCTCTGCACTGTTTACTGGATCACTCGCCGGCCGGTTTCTGTGTTGGGGCTGTGCCACTATGCCTATATAGAGAATTGCTCCATGTAGGCTTTATTGAATTCCTCCTTATGATTAGTGTAGCACAATATGTACAAGAAATGTTTAAAGAAAAAAAGAGGGTAGTGAAAAACAAGGACAGTAAAAAAAAGTTAACAGAAAAAGAGAACAAAGAGTTGGAAAAGGAGATTTCTTTAAATGAGCTAGATAAAGTATTAGGACAAGTAAATACAGATTAAGCTGGAGGCCTATATGGAATAGGGTATGAAATTTTTAAAAATTTAAGGGACTGGCAAAACAATATTTTTAAAGATTTTGAATGAATGGTTAAATGATGGTTTTATATATAAAGAATACTTAAATTTATATGGAAGAAGGAAGCTAGAAGACAAGAACTACAGACTGATACTATTGAATAACAATATGATCTTTATGAAAATAATGCAAAATTGATTTGAAACTAAAATGGAAAATATTATAGAAGATAACATATATAGTATAAAGGGGAAGGGTTTTCAAATATTATTAATGATGGTTAGAGAAATTGTGGATGATATTATGAACAGAAAAGAAGAAGCGAAAATCATGGTAGGAGACCTTAATAAGGCATCTGACAAAATTGGACATGGAATCTTATGGACAATAATGAAAGAATATGATATAAGTGAAACAGGAAATTACGTGCATTCGTGTATAGTAATAATATAGTAAAAATGCTTGTAAATGGTTCATTAAGCCATGAAGACGGGTGTAAGACAGGGTTGTTCAATGAGCTGTATGCTCTTTGCATTACTTATGAATGTGACAGTATGTGAAATAACTTACAAAATGAAAAAAGCAAGTTATATAATTCCAGTTCTGTTAACATATGCAGATGACATTATAATAATTGCAATAAACACAATTTGGATAAAAATAAGTAAAGGTTTGCACAAATGAATGTCTAAAAATGATAGAGATGGCTTTAAATAAAGAGAAAATTAAAGGTTTAGGTGATGTAATAAAGATTGGGGGTATATATTTTACAATTAATAAAATTTGTCTGTTAATTAAGTATAAAATTGGGGAATAAAGATATAAGTAGAAGTCAATGGGGAAAACAAAACAATAGAAGAAATAAAAGAAACCTGTCTTTTCTGGAGTACATATAAATTATCATGCAGAAAAAAAGGCTTATTTGATAAATTCAGTACTGATGGGAAAAATACCATACCCAGCTGCCAACAGTATTTGAAAACGAATTATTGCAGATATTTTTCATTTATATGTGTTCTAGGTTAAACCTAAATAAAGAAGTAGGGATCTAGGGTTAATTAACCATGTGGTTTATCCTGCTTCAGTAAATTTGTATGAAGTGTTAAAGTGGATCAATAAAAAAGATGACAGATTATGGGGGGAATTCAATAAAGCCTATACAGAGTGATTGTCCGTGTAGGCATAGTGGCATGGCCCCAACACAGAAACCGGCAGCCGAGCGATCCAGTAAACAGAGTAGGGGGTGTGCATAAGCGTGCAGACATGGACTTGTCTGTGGAATACAAATCACCTCATAAGCAGGTGAAATCCATGTAAATGAGGGTGATTTGTGATCCAATAAGCAGAAAGGTACCTGTGCAGGAGCCGTGTTGGTGTGAGAAATGTACACGGAAAATAACCATGTACAGAAATGTAAAAATTAAACAGAGGCTGTAAAAGCCCAAAAAGAAGGTTGGATATTGCAATGTAGGCATGGAAATGCCCAAATATATGCATAGTGAGTCCAAGAAGCAATGCAAATCATTATAAAATATATATATATATATATATTTAAATACACATGTTATGCTTGTGTGGCATGCAGCAACACGCAAACATGCCATTATGCAAAAAAATATATTAAAATGTTGAAAAACTGAAAATAAGACATTTGCAAAAATAATGCAATATAGTGTCCTGCATGCAAAGTGTACAATGGCAGGTTTCAGTGGTTACTAAGGAGGCAGGGGCTGGAGTAGTGAAGTATCCAGGGTATATGCAAGAATCTGTATGCAAATGAGCTGGGGTTACTGAATAGCCACTGTGTCCACAGATAAAACCGATGTAGGGCCAGAATTGTGTTGGTGTTAGTAGAACAGGTAGCCGAGATCAAAAGGGGTGTGTCACGTTATGTTGAAGTGGATTGGAGCTCAGCAGTGCCCGTTTTATACACAGCTGAGCACAACTAAGCAGGGTTATGTGCCCAGTGCTAAGACACAGGACATTAGCGTGGGTGATGGGGTTGATGGTTTGAAGCTGGCAGCATCTACAACTTTTGCATGTGATCCTATGATAGAAGTCCCAGAGACAGTCTTAATGCCGCAATCTGCGACTGAAAGACAGCTGGACAAAGCCAGAGAAAATGAGGGGACAGAGGGTCAAACATACAGACAGATATTATACATGGTCTGAGTAACTTAGAAGTTGGCTAGTATAACAGCAGGTTGCACCAGGTCAGATTAGCTGCAGGATGTAAAGGCCATCACTTCAATGTTTCAGTAGATAAATAAAAAACTTCAGTGCCTGCAGTTTAAAGTAGAGTACTGGACAACAACAACTGTATGATGAACAGAGCAGACATATGGGGAAATAGGCCAGACATTCTGCAAAAAACATGTACAGGGAGAGGTATGCAAACTGTCATCCTGTATGTGGTGTTACAGCATGTACCCCAGCACAACCTCTTATGGCAACAAATCTGCCCACGGCCATGAATATAAGTGGGACAAAGGCCCACGAATAGAGGCAAGTGGTAAATATTGCACTTACAAACGTAAAGAATTGATAGACTAACAGGTCTTGCATTACCATGAATCTCCTGAAGTGTCTGTAGTGTAAATCCCTAAATGTCTGTCATTATTTCCTAAAGTCTCTCTTTAATGATTTGCCATTAATGTGGCAGAAAACCACAATGTTATGTGACATGGACCAAGGATTTGAGGCAAATATCTGGACATTCTGTGCAAATCTATACAATTGATAGGTATGAGTCACATAATACAGTCAACAAACAGCCAGTGAATGCCTTGGGCAAAATATAAGGGAGGTGCTGGAGTGTGGAAACAGGTGCAGCAGTCAGTGGTCTGCAGCACACAAAATTCCAGATTGGAGTACAGGTAGGTCTGTTCTGGAGTTACCTTGTAAGTACTGACAGTCACACTGGGCATGCACCTACACTTAGCTAACTTGAGCCCATGTCTCTTGCCTCTTCCATCCAAAGAATAGCTATGTGGAAATGTGTCTGTGCAAACAGACAGCTATGTATGCCTCCCCCATCCCCCTCACACATGATTACCCTAGCTATCAGTATGTGGCACATGCATTTATCTGTTAATAAGATATGTGTGTGTATGTGAGCGTGTGTGTGTGTGTGTGTGTGTGTGTGTGTGTGTGTGTGTGTGTGTGTGTATATATATATATATATATATATATATATATATATATATATATAATGTGCGGACTGAAATAGACTCTCCACACATATCTACATAACACATTCACATAAAGTACACACACAGCAAGAGTTAGGATGACATCCCTGTTATACACATATCTATATATATATATATATATATATATATATATATATATATATATATATATGTGTGTGTGTGTGTGTGTGTGTGTGTGTGTGTGTGGGGGGGGGGTGTAGGAATGTCCCCATTTATCCGGAGAATGCTGTGCTGGAGTTATCTGCACTTACACATCACAACAGTTGTCTGATGGTAACAGACCAAGGCTGAAAAAGGACAGAATCCACATACCCACAAAACCCTGTGCCTGTGGAATGTCACCCTGTAGACAGACAACTATGAGCAGATGGTGTAATGTGCACTGGTTGTAATGCAGGCCTTGGGCAGGCCACATTGTCCATGGCCAATTGTCCACCTTCCAAACTGCAACCACCCAGACATGGTCACACTGGGAACTGTACAGCCATAGCAGGGGTATTAACAGGTATCCTACTTCTATGACACTAGAGACAATAGCAGCATGCTGGAGCACTCTGTAGGCCACACATGCTGTGTAATACAAGGCCACTTTGCGTAGGCCACCAGTACTGTGGCTGCATCCCCAAATCCAACAGACATAGCCTGTGGTGCATGCAATAACTACTGTGAGCTATATTGTCTACAAATAGATAGCTAGGGATTTTAATCTCACAACAGATAGCTCTCTGTTTGTATGTGTGTGTTCAAAGATATATCCCCTGTGGCAGGAAAGACATGCCCGTCTGGTGTATGTCTATGCAATGGTGATTCATTTTATGGCCCTGCTTACCTCAACAGTGGCCTCCTTTACAAAGCCTGCTGATGTAATTCACCTTAACAGCACTGGCTGACAGTCTGCTTTCAAGTAATCTATGTGGTGCATGTGATAAGTACTGCAAGCTATAGTGTGCACTACTAGTTAGGCTGGTGTTCTAATCTCATAACAGCCAGCTGTATGTGTGTGTCTCTGTGTAAAATATCACCCCTTGCAGCAGTCCAGATATGCCTGTCTCTAAGCAATGGTTATACATTTTAAGGCCCTTCAACTACCTGATGGCCTCTACAGTGGCCTCCTTTACAAAGCCTGCTGATGTCATCCACCATATCAGCACTAGCTGACAGTCTACATATGAGTAAATTCCATGGCGCATGTGATACATACTATAAGCTGCTAGTTAGGTAGGAGTTCTAATCTCACAACAGCCATCTCTGTGTGGAAATATCACCCTTGCAACAGTACAGGCATGCCTATCTCTGAGCAATGGTTATACGTTTTAAGGCCCTTTGACTACTTGAGAGCCTCTATACTGACCTCCTTTACAAAGCCTGATGATGTCATCCATCTTATCAGCACTGGCTGACAGTCTCCATCTGCAGCACTATGGACAAGCCCATATGGGTAATCTCCGTGCAATGGTTATGCATTTTATGGACCTAAGACTAGCTGCTGGCCTCTAAATGCCCTCCCCTACAAGGCCTGCTGATGTCAACTACCTTAAGAGTACTAGCTGACAGTACAATCTCAGATAAGCTCTATGTCACATGTGATAACTACTGCAATCTGTAGTGTGTAATAACACATAGGTAGGGGTTCTAGTCTCCCATCAGCCAACTCTGTGTGTGTCCATGTATACGGTCACAGATATATCCTCTAGTGTCACTATGGACATGCCTATATCGGCTATTTCTGTGTGATGCTTATGCATTTTACAGCCCTGTGACAAGCACCAGGTCCTATAAAGGCATCACTGATGTCTGCCAACATCTAGGTTTGCATGGTCAGAAAACCCAGGTGACATGTATAATGGGTAGAAGACCTTCTCAGAAATTATGAATGCACAATTATGCTGGCTGCCCCCATTGCCCCACACATGACCTTCTACACATATGCACCTAGGAAAGCATGCACAAATAATGCCATACTTTGCAGACATCATATTTCTGCTGTGCTGCCATGGCATTCTGTGCCACTGTACTGCCATCATATGTCCATAGCATAAGCACTCAAACCCCTGGAACAGGCACATACCAGGCCTGTGATACACCTGTCATTCTGTCACACTACCACCAGTTTAACATCATGCACCTAAGACACACAAGGTTTTCTGTGGAGGCATGACACATGCCAGCACACAGTACTTGTTGTGGTCCACAGCAGCTGCAATGGCATAACAATACTGCACTACACAACTACTTTGACAGTAATATAGTCACCCTGTGCATCAGACACATATCTGCATGTCCCTGCCTTGATGGCAAGGATGTGGCACAAGTATCATCACATGCACAGGGTATGATGTTGGGGTGCCAGCGGCCTAGGCTGCGCCATACATTTGGCAGCATGTGTGTGAGTCAGGAAGGGGCACTAGTCATGTGTGCTGTTGAGAGGTACTATGTGTCTCTGTGGGTGACCTACATGTGACAGTGATGTTTGAGGGTGTGCATGTACACAGTCAAGCCTAGTTCTAACCCTACACATGTGTATGTTTCACAGCTGTGGACCATATATGACAGAGTGTACAGTTCACTGTCTCTGGCTACGAACACAAGAACTTGCTGTGTCATGAGTGGCAGTGGCACCACCACACCAAGGTTGGATGCGGTGCTAGTACCTGATGGTGATTGCTCTCTGCTGGCCCCATGTCCACCATGGGACTGCCCAGGACCAAGTGCCCATGGCCTGTCATGTCACGGTGTGGACAGCACACTTCCCTCTGTAGTGGTGGAGGTACTGCCACTATGGGGGTGTGAGTGTGCATAGACACATGGTCTACCAACAGATGGTGTTGCTAAGCTACATTCACATGCCCAGTGCACTGACAGACTGAGAGTTTGTGAATGACAGTACATAGTTTGATGTTACAGGAGTGTACACCCTTACATAGTGTCACTATGTCTAACACAGATTCCACTAGCTTTCCTACAACAGCTAACCATTGTAGGAGGGAGTAACAGGGGCAGAGCTGGAGTTTTTCTCAAAGCAGGGACAGTTGTGAGGCTTGCCTGCAGCTGTTGGACAGCAGAGTATCACCAACATATCAATACCATGGATGTACTACAGGCCTACTGTTGTAATCCCTATTCTCCATATCACCATCCTTCCGTCCACATGCCATTACATTGGGACATCTATTACATACCTGGTAGAGTGCAGTACTCCTTTTTGAAGTATTCCTCAGAAAATAGCTTGCAAAACCATTGTCTGTGTGAGCAAAACAACATACATACCAGTTCCCCATAGACAGCTGATTGCCTTTTGTAGGTACTGCTCATTAACAGGTAATTGGCTGTGCACCAGTCTGTGCCTCAGACTTGTTAATTGCATCCAAAACAGCTGGCTTGCACTTTCATTAGCCAATGACATGGCACCACAGTGCAATATTTAAGTCATCAGGTAGGCCTTGGCCCCTTTCTTAGACTTTGAGATTAGTTAGGTGCGGAGACTACAGCATCACAGAGGGTAGGTATAAATACTATCCATTGTTGTGATTTCTGAGGTATGTGCACAGTGTTGCATGATATGTTTGATCATTGTCCCATAACATTGTGATTATCTGGCAGTTCAGTTGGAAACATTGTGGGTTGAAGTCAATAGGGAGAGGGAGACATGAGATGTCATACCCATCAGGCGATGCATGCTGATGAATTAGCTGCTATTCTAGCAGCTCATTAGCTTTGTAGGGGCAAATTGTAAAACATGTCCCTGTGACTGGACCTGTGCACCACCCACACACTTTATGTATGGTTGTGTCTGGATCCCTTGTTCTAGGGGTTGTGAGGTATGGTAGGTCTGTAGCAGTTAGCTTAAACTACAGCTGTGTATGTTCAAGGCTGCAGCTGCTGCTGCAGCCTAGGACACATGGGGGGAGTGTGACCTCTTTGGAGGCCAGCAAACTGTACATGTAACTGAGGCAGCAGTGTCATCTGTGCCATCACAACAGAGCCAGGATAAGGGTACCCTATACAGGCTAATTGAGACGTGCATAAGGTACATCTGTTATGTGACAATGCCAATCCCAGGCTAATAGGTGGCATATAATATACTATAGAAATATGTGGAAAGTGTCCTTAACTACAGACCTTTGACTTGCAAACATGAGTAGCAGTTAGTGCAGTAACAGCAACCCATGTGGGTTAAAATTGCATGACTCTGCATTACTTGCTATGTTAACCAAAATGTAATTGATATGCAATACACTGGATTTGAACTCAGGACTGTGGGTAGCAAAATATGCTACATGCAAGAGATTTAACTGCCTGAGCTACTGAGTCAGTGCTGTAACAGGTGTATTTGTAAGATATATGTGCATACATACAGTGTGTGATACACGTCTGTATCCATCATTATGTGCATGGCTTTCAAAAGGCAGTCATTGTGCAGCAGGGTCCCAGTTATACACATGCACTTTGTCATTGCTGCCTTAGCAGGTGTGTTTAAAGATGTTGCTGATAAAAGGGAACAATTAACTGCTATCATACATCTCAACCTCTTAGAGCAAGACATCTGAAGAAAGCCATAACTAAAAGTGGGACAAAGGCCAAAAATAGGGACAATCTCTACATGTTGATCTTACAAATGCAGAATGTGGATTGAATAACAGGTGTTGCATTAGCATGTGTTTTCTGAAGGGTATGATTTGTGAAACTTAAATGTCTGTTGTGATGTTCCAACCTCAATCTTTGATGACTTGCCAGTACTTTGCCAGAAATACACAATGTTATGAAACCCAGGCTAAATAGCAGGCAAAACTCTGAATATTCTGCAACAAACTGTATAGTTGACAGATTTGCATGGTATCCCAGGCCTGATGTACATCCATTATTATTTATTTGGCTGTGTACTGGTGTAGTGTTTGCATCACAGTCCCAGGTACACACTAATTTTTCCCATTATGTATACTTGCAGTCTATCAGTGTCAATCAGTACATTTTGCTGTTTAATTCAGAGCTGAGTGGCAAGTAGGCTAATGCACTATACTGTAGTTGACAGGGGCCTGGGATTGAGATGTGACAGTGGCGATTATTTTGCTGGTCTGCCTAAGACTTTAAGAAACTCATAAGACCATAAAGACACTTTTAAGCACTAAGAGGGTTTGTGCAGGTTTGTACAACATAACTGTATTTTGGTAGAGGATAACTCCGCTCGTCTATGGAACGCCAAAAATGTTAAAAAAATTCCAAAATGTAAAACTCCAAAACGAAGGAAGGTAAAAGCAAAAAGATTTATTAAATCAGTTAAGCGCTTTCGGCTGTGATCCAGCCTTCATCAGAACAACCAAATACTCACTAGTAACGTGGTATATATACCCCCACATCCAATTAGCAGCCTCTCATACAATTAAAACAATTAATACATTGAACTATTAAAATAGGCGCCAAAAATTTAAACTGTTCTTACATTCAAAATTATGTAAACATATCTACACTCATAAACCACTAAATTGCTTCTATAATACTGTGATATAATAAGATAAAAGTGTGTGCCATAATATAAGGAAGCACTATAACAAAAATAAACTGAAAATGTATCTAAAAGTTCACATACAATGTGCTCTCTCTGAAATACCTAAACTAAAATACATAAAATGCATAACATCTGCGTATGTGAAACATTTGATCAGCATATTGTCTGAAATATATCAAGTATAAAAAATCAATGGGGCAAAAAAATACCCCCCTTTATTAGGCACTTACAAACCACCCATTAGAGAGGGCATACATGAATCCTCTGTAGGTAGGGTATGTGTTCTTATGTATTCGCCTAGTACACACATTATTAAAGATATTTTGGAGAGATATTGGCATACACTGAGTGTAATAGATAAAGATCAGATCTTGGGTAGGCAACCGAGATGTGTATATAAAACAGCTCCCAACTTGAAAGCTTTATTAGAAAGGAATAGTTACGCTCAAAATAAACTAGCTAATTTCACGGGGACGGTGAAATGTGGCAACTGCAAACAATGCAAATATATCAACAGTAATAAAAGTATAAGATTAAATGACGTCTGTCACACCACCATTAAATGTTTGAGGGGCAACTGTAAGACCAAACAGGTGGTATATTTGGCTGTCTGCACTAAATGCAATGCCCATTATGTGGGTAAAACAGAGAGACAGCTGAACAGACGCATATATGAACATCTATATAGAATAAGAAAGTGTGACAACAAAAATGCATTGTGCAAACACATAATGGAAAAAGGTGCAGAACACAGCTTTCTATTTTCCATAATAGAACAGGTGGATACTACAGTATTTGGGGGCAATTGGAAAATGAAACTGTCAGCATGTGAAAGCAAATGGCAAATCCTAACAGATTCGACGAGACCACCTGGCCTCAATGAATTTATTAGCATAAAACCCTTTTTAGCCTTAGAGTAAAAAATTTCTTAATTCTTTATGATAGGATGGTCCACCACCAAGACCAAATAAACCATTAATCTACACAATGTAAATTACATTTATTACTTACAATAATTTTTCAATTTTTCAAATTATTCAATGATTTCATAATACTTAGGCTATATTTATGTCATTGTATTCAGCATTGTCCATGTAAGATTTCAACATGCATTAAGGGTATGAGTTGTTTACTTTACCTAGCATATAATGATTTTTCATACTTGATTTTTTATACTTGATATATTTCAGACAATATGCTGATCAAATGTTTCACATACGCAGATGTTATGCATTTTATGTATTTTAGTTTAGGTATTTCAGAGAGAGCACATTGTATGTGAACTTTTAGATACATTTTCAGTTTATTTTTGTTATAGTGCTTCCTTATATTATGGCACACACTTTTATCTTATTATATCACAGTATTATAGAAGCAATTTAGTGGTTTATGAGTGTAGATATGTTTACATAATTTTGAATGTAAGAACAGTTTAAATTTTTGGCGCCTATTTTAATAGTTCAATGTATTAATTGTTTTAATTGTATGAGAGGCTGCTAATTGGATGTGGGGGTATATATACCACGTTACTAGTGAGTATTTGGTTGTTCTGATGAAGGCTGGATCACAGCCGAAAGCGCTTAACTGATTTAATAAATCTTTTTGCTTTTACCTTCCTTCGTTTTGGAGTTTTACATTTTGGAATTTTTTTAACATTTTTGGCGTTCCATAGACGAGCGGAGTTATCCTCTACCAAAATACAGTTATTGTGTTTCCTATCTATTTGGCGTGAGGTTTGTACAACATGCCGCATCATGGCGTGCTGCTTAGCTCCACATAAACCTGAATAAAAAATGATTAAAGAAAAGAAATAGGGGGTGATAGGACAGTGATGAAATGGGGGAAAGCAGGGGGAAAACATACTGAAAGGCAGGTAGGACTGTGCAGGAAGGGTGTAGGAAAGGACCATAGCTCTCCACTTCTTGTACAGCAACAGCTGTGTAGGTTTTACAGAATTTAGAAATTGAAGCCTCACACCCTAGAAAGAGGGGTGAGAGCAATATAAAGGTGTTAATTAATGTAATAATTAGTTGTGTCCAGCGGACATGTATGCAAAATGGAGAGCTATATATGGGGTGATATTTATTTTGTGGGACATGTGCCCACTTTTATTTCTTTCTTTTTTTTTAAGGAGATAGTGGAATGTTGATGAAGGGTTGTAGGTACGTATGGGGAGGTAAGTTGGGTAAGACAGATTGCATTTGCAGATTGACAAGACAGACAGTACAGATGACAGGGGTGATGTGTGACATGAGAGGGGCAAACACCTTGGATGGGGAGGGTATTGTGGAATCTGAGGTGCATGTGCCTCCAGATGGCAGCAGCATGACTGAGATCCCCACCCATGGGCAGTCAGCACTGCCACCAAGGCCCACCAGGTTGCCGAGTCTGCCCTCAATCCAATGCAGGCACTGCTCATAGTTCCTATGAACAATCCTGCACACCATAGCTGGTAGATGATCCTGGGTGACACCCCCCTCAGCCCCCACTCCCAGGGGCAGGCTCCATCCCCTGAGGCAGTTCCACCTGAAGGTGGTGCAGGAACAGCAGAGGGGGCAACACCGGCTTGGGTCCCAGACATGCTGGGACCCAGTGCCATAGCTGGCTGAGTGTGAGTAGGTGGATAGTCAGGTACTGGCCTACCCTGACCTGCTGTGGTTATACAGGTAAACCAATACATATAGGTGAGTTATGAAAAAAAACATTGTTAGTAATAACAGCATGCCAGAACATTGCAAATAACCCCATGACAGTTCAAGTCATATTATGTGAAACAAAACAATATATAACAGAACAGTCAGTAGAATAACAGCATGCCAGTAACAGTTATGGCATAAGGCCAACAGAATAGGTAATTCAATAAGATATGTTAATATGCAACCATAGTAATACATAGCATTAATAAAACACATGCCCCAACATAATGTTTATGGAACAGCATATGTTAATAGTAAACCATAAATTGATTATAAGGTTAACTGTGTTTGTAACGGTTATATTTTTTGTAACTATGTTTTGAAGCTTTTCTCCCTGAGCCTCTGCTGAAAAAGGGCTTTTGCTCAGTCAGACAATCACGGTTAACAAATGTAAAATAAATAAAATAAATAATAATAAATAAAGAATATATAGTAATAATAAACAAATGAAGATAAGGGATGGGGAGAGAAAGAAAAACAGTCCATTAATACCATCATGGGTATATTGTTGACTACAGTAATGCTATCTACTCTACAGGTCTGTCCTTTCTTTATGTGTAAATGTGCCCTATAGCTGCTGTAGCATGTACATACCTCTCAAGCTATCCACATGGGATACTATGGGCCAAGCAGTAATACCTGCAGGTACACAACTACAAAGAACACTTGCACATCAGGTAGACCTCTATAACTACCATGGTGTACTGTGGGCTGATGTATTGTTACTTTGCTGTTGACATATAACCATGTCAATGATACATCTGTGACAAAGAATTATGCAACAGTAATTACATTCTGTGATAGCATGACACTTGAGAGACATGCATGTGTACAGTAAAGAGAGTACACAACTGTCATGCTTTGCTTGGCAGGTATGAGGATAAAAACCAGTAGCAGTGACTGCAAGGGACATGTGCATCACATGTACTAATTGAATCAGCAAACTTTCCAAGACACACCAGGCATACAGCCATACCAAGAGTACACATTTTTTAATTTATTTATTTATTTATTTTATATTATATGTTATTATTACGTCATGTATTTCCTTTATTTTCTGCATTAATAGCACATTGGTGGTAATGATTTCAGCAGGCTGTGACATCTGAAAAAACACTTATTTACACAATAATATGAGCTGTCTCTCCCATTTACCTGCAGTTCCTGTGGAGAGAATGATATCTGTAATCAATACGTCAGTACTACTGTAATATTTCTGACAGGCATGGGGATAGAACCCGATAGCAGTGCCTGTAGGGCATGTAGTAATTGATTGCAGCAAACTTTCTGTGATACACCAGGCATACAGCCATACCAAGTATACCCATTGTATTTCTTTTGTGTTAATATATTTTATTATTAGTGCATATATTTCCTTTATTTTATGCACCAATATCACATTCATGGCAATGATTTTAACAATCTGTGAAATCTGAATAAGCAATTATTTACACATAATATAGGCTACCTCACACATGTACCAGTAGTTCCTGTGGAGAGAATATCTGTCATCATAACATATCTGATTCAGTAATATTTGTTAACACATAGCACTGGATTTGCATCCTGGTCTGTGTGTGTAAAAATGTACATGCTCTTGGGACCTAAACCTTGTCACCACAATAAACAGAACATGCTGGAGAGATAGATTCCTATCTCAGAGACTTCCCATACTCTGGAACAAACTACCTATCTATATCAAACAAAGCTCCTCATTAGCACTCTTCAAGAAAAATATTGATGATTGGATGGGAGATAGGAAATTTACCCTGGGGATCACTTCTGTGGCTCTGCTTGACAGGGACACAGGAAAATGATTTTCTTGGGTGGCAAAAGCCAGGGTACCATTTGGCTAGGCTTATATAGGCCCTAGGGCCAATAGCCTAGTACCTACCTATGAACCTATGAACCTATTTAACAAACTGAGCTACTGAGTCATTGCTGCAATCTGACTGACTGATATTTACCAAGAGCTCACCTGGAAACAAAATATGACCTGGTAGTAGTACTACAGTGTTATAGTACACTGCAGTGACAGTTGAACACACATGCATATAATGCAATCATAATAGAGATACTAGGTAAGCTATACATTACTAAATAAAATGTAGGTGTACAAAATATATTGTTACTGGGTTGAAATATCAGCTCTAATTCCACAATGCATAACAGTTTATTACAAATACCTTCATGCATTTACTGGATTAGTTTCAAGGTTTTCTTGCATAACAGTTGGCATTATGCAGCTGTAATTCCACAGTTATTGTACTACAATGATTTTGTACATTATTGGTTCATGCTCTAATCTTTTTCTGGCTTATTTGACTATAGATAGCATACTACAGCTGTACTCACCACACTTACAGTGCCACCTGGCCAGGTACCCTCCATGAGTTTTGATGTTGTGAGCTCTCACCTCTACAGCTGTTGGGAGAGAAGTACACCATTATGCATAACAGTTTAGCAGACATTCAAGATTAAATATTGGTGAAACACAGGTAAACATACTTACACACATGTGGAACATTGCCTGCCCAGAATTCTTGGACCCAAGTGTCCAAGAGAGCCTCTTTATTTCTTTTCAGGTCATGGTAGTGACAATACTGCTCGCCTATGCAGGGGATACCAGTTGCACTGGTCAGGGCCCTTGCCAGCTGGTCCCAGGCCTCTGCTTTATACTCTGAGCACCAGTAACCTCCCTGCATGACCTGGTCTTCATGTTTTTTTTCTCTAGGAGTCCAACCATAACCCTGGACTTCTCAATGCCCCACTGCTGCACCTGAAAGCGCAAACCTTGTCCAACACCTGCCATTGTATCCTTCAAAGACAGATCTCCAACAGATTATGGTGTATTCCCACCCATTGGGATTAACATACCCATTTTCCTGCCCTTACACACCATTGGGCAATATTCAAAAATGCAGTGAATTGCTTAGCACTGTGCAAAGCAGCTCAGCTCAACAGAACAGTGCTTAAACTGGCAGTGCTTAGTAATGCTTAGCAGTACGCAAACCAGCTAAGTGCAGCTAAGCAATGCCAAGCACTGCCAAGTGGTGCTTAAACAGAGATTGTTTAAGCAGTGCTTATTATGGCTTAGCAAGGCTTAGCAGAGCTTAGCTGAGCACAGCAGATCATGATTTAAAAATAATTGGCATAATTTGTCTTGCAAAATAATTGTTTAATTTCTCTTCCATGTATTCAAACCCCACACCTACTACACAAGAGGACATAACTCTATTCACTTGGCTACATGGATATGTAGAATGCTGCTATACTTTTACATATACCTCTCAACTATGTTTAAGCACTGCTGAGCATTGTGTAAGTGGGAATCTAAGCATTATAATGCATGTTTATATTACCTCATGTATACTGTACTGTTTGTAAATATTTTTATGGTGTATGTAATAATTTGTGGAGCTTTTCTCCCCGGGTCTCTGCTGATAAAGAGCAGAAGCTCAGTCAGACATTCCCAGTCAACAAATGTCAAATAAATAAATAAATAAATAAATAAATAAATAAATGTAAAGAAGATTTTTTTCAAGTATATAAAAGAAGTGGATAAAATAAACATGAATATGAATACATATGGATATTATAATAACAGAAGTAAAGAATATGTTAAAAGAATATATGTTATTTTATGTTATATGGGTTATATGGAATGAAATAATAAATGAAATTATGTTTAATGGCAAATGGATTTTGAAAACAATATTAAATAAAATCAGATGGTGGTTCTGGAAAAAGGAGTGGGGATCTAATAGGGATGAATATGTAAACATTTGTAAATATGTAAATATTTTGTAAATAAGAGTTATTTTTGTATATAAATAAAGGAATCCTACTCTTTTGATAAGTGCCTTGGGAACTTTTCTGTCCACCTGAGCTACCACAAACTTGGGCAGATGGGCTTTGGTTTAACATCTCATCCAAAGGACAGAGTGCAGAAGGATAATAACTTGCTTAGATCTAGAAGATAAGCTGTTAGTTTTTAATTGCACTATGTAAAAGGATTTCTTAACAATAGTTAATACATGGTGGTCAAAAAGAGAATTTCTGCTCAATATATACCTCCCTCTATTATGACAGTATCTGTTTTAAGGGATGTAGAGCTTGTGAGGTTGGCATAGGCTATTCTTGCTTTTCAAAGAAAACAACACTATATTTCATTGCCTTGAGATAACTACTGTAGTCCTGGCACCGGTAGTTTATGTTGGGTAATCACTTTTGAAGGATATGAATGGTCACATGAATACACTTCAAGCTTGCAGTCATCAAACATATTCATCCAAAGATGCTTAACATTAGATTTGACATCAGCAATTTATACGCTGAAAAGGAGTAACCCAAAATAGAATGTCATGGGACGCCAGTGGTAATCTGAGCCACCAATCCTAAACATGTGGGTCCTGTCTGAAAGTCAGTTTAATATCCAAACATTTATAAAAGGTTTAACATTTATTTGGGTCAAACATTCAATAAAGCCAGAATGTGTGGTAGTTTTAAAGGGTTTTTTAAATCCTGGTAGGAGGTTTGTACAATTTGCATTCATCCATTGCTTGAATGTTTTTCTCAAATAAATTCTCCAGATTTAGAAAGACCTACTACCCACAAGTCCAAATTGCCTAAGCCATGAGGGCTTTTATGCTACCATTATTACTGGTTCTGAGCTCGATATAGGTGTATTTCACTACTTTAGAAATTATGACAGTCAGGCTAATTGCTCTGTAGTTGTCTGGACTGGTGGCAGGGCCACCATTGTAGAGAAGTACCACACTAGCTATCCTCCAGCTAGTGGAGACACTAAGAATGATTTGGTTTAAATTGATGAAGGCATGTTTTAAGATAAGTAGGACACAGCCTTGGATGTTATCTGGACCCATAGATTTAGTATTTGGTGTAGGATAGGGCTTTTGGACTTGTTTTGGGGAAATAATAGCAGTAATACATGTTTTTTGGAGTGAGGGAAGGAACAGAAAGAGGAGGAAGGGGAGAATTTAAACTAAACCTATATGGTAATATGTTGGTGATGTCTTCCAGGACAGGGTAGCTGGTTCTGTTAAGGATAAACTCAGGACAGAATCAGTCAGTATTGTTCCTAAGGCTCCTGACGTAATTAAAAACATCTATACAGCTATCTTTTTAGTTGAAGTGACAATACATAATTCATGCTTGCCTTTGCAGATTTGGCTGATGTCTGAGTTATTTTCTTTTTCTTTTTTGCAGTCACTTCTAACATAGCATAGTTTGAATTTATTTCTGATAGCCAGCAGTTATTTTACATTTGTTGCTGGATTATGGTCAGGCAGGCCACTGGACCAAACCTCCAGCCATACAAATCTCCCATTGCTTGGCTATATCTTTCCAGTTGCTATAAAACACTGTCCAAACCTGTCAGTATGCATACCATTTTGTTCTTTTGCTTTTACTATGATAACAGAGATTTGGGTATAATTCAAAACTTTTGGAGCTGAAACATGGAAAGCCATGACAAATAAAACAAAACAAAACAAAATACTGACACTGAAAACAGACATAGTATGAGCAATAGTAAACTTTTCTTCCTTTGAAACTCACATTCATTAAAAATGTATCTGGCAACCCATTAAACTACAAGAGACATGCTGGGATTTATAGACAAAAATCATGTAATGATGCACTAATTAGCAGTTATTTGAGGATGCATGAATTCAAAAGACACAAGTGCAATGCATTTGTTAACAGCTTGGCACAGTTGAATGAACACAAGTGTCTTTTTTCAGGGCAGCCCAGGAGCACTGTCTGGTGAAGTGACTTGGTCAGACTCATATCCTAAACAGGAAGCAGTTCATTAACAGATCATAGAGTACTAATATGCACTAAGTGACACACAGATTGTTTTAGCTCAACACAGTGCATTTCATACCTGTGTGCCTAGTGCATGTCATACCTGTGTGCCTGCAAAAAAAAAACAACAAAAAAACAAAAAAAAAAAACAAGTTAAATTAAAAATACATTCATAGGTTCATAGGTGTGTAGTAGGCTAACAACCACTAGGGCCATTTTAAGCCTAGCCATGTATCACAGATCTCTGTCAAGTTCTGGTACCCTTGACAAGTGTAAGCAGGGTCTTGAGAGGTGAAACTTTTACAAGCAGGGGTCTGGTATATGAACCATGTACATACTGCTTGTGTCCGTTAGAGACAAAAGTGCCAAACCAGGGATGAATTTCCTGTTCCCCATCCAATTGTCCAAGTTACCCTTGAATTGGGTTCCAGAGGAACTCTGCTTCACATGGATGGGAAGGCTGTCCCAGAGAAGGAGCAGTCTCTATGATACATATCTGCCTCTCTAGCAGGTCATGTTTATAGCATAGGCAATGTTTAAGTCTTTAGAATGGGGTAATTCTGGTGATGTTTGTTTTGCAGAAATGTACAAGGGCCTTCATAGTGGGATCTGACAATGCCTTGCATGCCAGGCATGGATCTCCCCTCAGCAGCCTGTAGGAGAATACAGGGATAGGGTCTTGAGGTTTTCTGCATAGGACATGTTACATGAAACATGGAAAGCCATGACAAATAAAACAAAACAAAACAAAATACTGACACTGAAAACAGACATAGTATGAGCAATAGTAAACGTTTCTTCCTTTGAAACTCACATTCAGTTTTTAGAAAGGAACCTTTGTGGACATTCCAGCTGTTGGATATGCCTGGTTAGGTACATACCAAAGGGGGCATTGTACTAAATGATAGGTCTGATGAATGCCGAATACAGTGGAACAATGACTTCCTTGTACCTAGATGCCATACTTTGTTTATAAGTTGTACAACATAGAATTATTTTCTCACTATTATAGACACATGATGGTCAAAGCCTAGATTACTGTCTATGTGTGTCCCCAAGTCCCTGACTACTGGGTCAGCTCTTAGGGGGTGTGTTGGCAATATGATAGTTACCAGGAGTGGATGATTTCCCAAAATTATACTATTATGCATTTCTTGGCATTTAGTTTTAGTCCCTGGCTCTGACACCAGTTGTTTGTCTGTGCCAACTCTTCCTGGAGAACATTTGTATCGGTGGGGGATTCAATGCCATCTCCTAATTTGTAACCATTTGCAATTTAATCAGCCAGAGGCAATTGAAATTGGCCTTGACTTTAGAGAAGTAAATTCCTAAAAGGAACAGTCCCATGACCAATGCCTGAGGGACTCCCCTTGTGACTGGTCTCTTTCTAGAAGTGGACCCTCAAGTCTATCTTCCTGGGTCCTGTTTGTATACCACCTGGCTATCCACTGGGTGACACAGAAGTTTGTATGTATCCTCTTGAGCTTGTCAATAAAACTGAAGTATGGTATTGTGTCAGATGCCTTGGTCAGGTCAAGGTAGACAATGTGAACCATTTTGCCTTCATCCATTGCTTTGGTGCCTTTCTCAAAGAAGTCCACCAGGCTGAGTAGGCATGACCTGCCTTGACAAAACAAAATTGGATTGGGTCCAGTGTCTAGAGGTTTCCTATGTACATTCATAGTTAATATTTTAATATTAAACTTGTAGACTTAATGCTGCTCAGATTATTCACAACCAGACAATAAGCATACTCAGTCAACAAGGCAATAAACCAAAGATCATTCCTAAAGAACATGGCTCGTATGATGATGCACCTATTTAATACAATCGATTCCTTCCATTATACCAAAACTACTGTGAGATGCAGGAACTAGGGGTTTTTTTTTGGGTCTATATTAGTTCATCGACAGCTTAGATTGTCAAATCTGTAATGATCGACACCTAAGTGTCGAACTTTCAAAATTGCGAACGGCCATTTTAGCAAATTCTTTCCCTGGGAAAGAATTCAATAGGCCGTCCGCAAAAAAATTAACTTTTCAACCTAAATAAAGTGGAGGGCTTCGTCCCCCACACCCCCCGACGTGGGGGGGGCTGTGCCCCCCACACCCACCCTAATTAAATATACCAACTCCGAGATCGCTCCACATTGCTGAAAGGGCAAATCCCCGATAACAGCCAAGCAACTTCTTTCCCGAGGAAAGAATTTGCTGAAATGACTGTCGATTAATATAGACCCATTTTTTACACACACTCAGATGTGACCATCATTTGTAGCCAATTATATGCCACTTATATGACTGCATACATGGATATGTTTGTTTGTAATCAAATAAATCAACAAATACATAAATATTGACCAAAAAGTATATTCCAGATCACTGCTGTGAGAACCATACAGTGCAGCCCACTGCACTTCCCCATGCCCAAAGCCCTTCCAACCACTTAGCTACAGAATCATATAAAAAGACCCCCAAATCAGGAACATATTTTAAATATTTCTCTTATATACTTAGAAAGTCGCTAGTATAAAAAGCTTTGCTTTAGCAAGCATTTCCTGAAGGACAAAAAGTCTTAAACTCATATGCCTGACTAAAATACATCCCAACTTTTTTGCCCAAGAGTTATAGACAAAGGAAAAGTCCTAAAAAGGGACACATTTTAAATGTTATTTTCTTGTACCTATTTGTTAGCAAAGTGAACCCATTGGACAAAGTATCCTTCACAAAATCACTCAAAGTTACGCAGTAGACAGATGGAGGTGGAAGGATTAAAACATTGTACTTTTAGCTTGTTAAAGACTCGGACAGCCATAATTCACTTAAAAGTTAGCTTGGACATGCATTTTATGACCAATAAGAATTCTGAAAGTTTAACACTTTATATTAGTGACTGAATGTAATACTCGGTTATTTAACAGCCAACAGAACATGAAGAAATTAATGAAAGTCTGTCAGCTGTAGCAGAGGATTAGGGTTCAAAGATATTAATGCGCTACCATCTGTAGTGAATAGTGCAGAGTTTGACTCCTTCTACATCCATTTCTGTAGTGTCGATTCTGACTCTTAACCAGACATGGCATATATAATGTCTTACAAAAAAAAGGGGGGGGGGCATGGCATAAACATGATTTTCTGAACATTAATTATGAAATTGTAATGACTGGCATTACTGATAATTATTGGGTAGCTCTGGATATTAAGAAACACACACACGCAGATGCACATACATGAGCGCACTTGTACACACATGCACGCACACACACAACCTACCTTACTTCCATGGCTGACAAAAAAATAAAGTCATGCCAGCAGATGTATGGATGAATCTTATATAATTTGTTGTTGCTCACATTTATTGCATATTTAAATTTTGGGAACATTTGTTAGTGGTAGAGTTGGTTGAATGATAGAACAGTTGAACTTGAGGATATTGACCATTACTTAACTGAGGATTTTTCCCTTTCTTCATGGTTATGCAACCCAAGAGTTAGTGTATTTAAAATATAAAGCTGAGAAGATAAAGTCGCTCCATGTAAAATCTGTCTTTTGTTTGTTTTTTGGTGATTGCAAATGGTTTAATTAAATTACTTGTGAAAGTGATGAATTTAATCACTGATTGAGTTGTTTGGTGTTTTGTGTTTCTAACAATCTAATTGTCAATAATTCATTATATAATCATACAGATTCCATTCAAGTGGTCTGTCAGATTGTCTAGTAACCTAAAAAAGTGATCTAATCACAGCTAATGTAATTAAAGTCTCCAGTAAGTATTACCAGTTACAAATCTGATAATAAAAAAAGTTTATGATTTTTTGAAGACTGGCGCTCTTATAACTTTAGAAGTAATACTGCAGTGTGTTTTAACACAATGAGCTGAATTTTGCAAAGAGGTTGCACATTTGTAGTGCTTTTTCCCTTTCTTCATCAGTAATTGTCATACATAAGTTAGGGGGTGTGCAGGTTTTAGTGGGCACTTACCCTTACTAAAATGTTTTTTTTTTGTGGTTTGCAGCCTAGGAAGTTTTGCTATTTAGATGTTCTGGGTTTGAATAAATCTCTGTTGATTAAATAAGACACAATTATCATACCAGATAGACTATGTGAAGAGCTTATAAATCTCTTTTTATGATCAGAAAGTGTTAGAAAGTTGACCATGAAGAAATCTGGAAAACAGTATGGATGATGTCTCTCTTAGATAGGGACCTTGTGGAGAAAAAATGTCATGATGACTGGATTTGACTAGTGATAGAGTAAATGTGGGTGCATAGCAAATCTGTGCTATATTTGTAAGGGCAAAGTCAAGTAGATTTAAACCCCTAATGGAAAGTGTTGTCTGGTCTTCAGAGTTAGCATTGAAGATACCCAGGATTTTGTAAATATTTGTGGTGTATGTTTGCCATTTTATGGATGAATAGTTGAAATCTCCCCAAAGGAGTACATTAGATTCGGAAGTTAAGGACCCTAACTTATTTAGGAAGGTGTTCTTGACCATGAGATACATCAAAGGGACCACAGGAATGATATAGGAGGTGGACTTCTTTATTCATACCAGAATTTGCAGGAACTCTATGTCATTATTCTGTTGGATTAGCAATTAGGTGATGGGATTCAAATCACAAGTACCACATCACATATGGAATTGCAACCACACTTTCCAAGGGTCTGAACAAGTGATATGTATTAAGCCCCAATAAATAAGTAGTGTTGTCACTACTCTAGAACCGAGTTTCTGCAATTATACAAGTGTGCATATTTTCAAGGACCAGAAAAGGCTCAAGGATGGGCATTTTCTTATTTAAACTTATAGCATTGATCAGTAACATTATGAGATGTGTCTGACTGGAAATTCTTGAGTTGGTACCTGTAGGAGATGAACCCTGTCTTTAAAGGCACCACTAGGTTAGAAATTATAATAGTCAATATGTGGAAGCTCTGAGGGGAAATATGAAGGCCATCCTTAATAAAGTAAGCAGAACTGTATGCCATATCCCTGGAAGATGGCATGCATTGTCTGCACTTAGAATTATACCAGCTATGAAAACAATTCTTGTGGTTGATTATTTTTGTTTTTATTATAGCATTGTTTACAGTGATGGCAAGATACTGCTCAAGACTAGTTTCTTATATGCATCAGAAGCTACATTGGGAGCTAAACCATCTCTATGTTCTTATCCTCCTACGAAAAACATCTTAGATTGTTGACTCACATATTTGCAATGGCCAGGTCATATGTATACTTGGGGTAAAGGGATCTGAGTGCCTCAGTGACACTACAAATTCTGTACCTAAATTACAACCACTCTGTGCTTGCTCAGTCTGGTGAGTGGTTCATCAGTATGTTCTGTTTATAAAATGAACTATGACTATGACATTATGATAGAAATCATATCAAAGAAATCATAGAAAATAGTAGAATCAATAGTCCCAAAAAAAAAAATAACTCCATATGAATTGCAGGAGTCACTTCTTGGTACATTGCAGTTATTGCAAAGAGCACTCTTCTGGCTAACATCAAATGTATTTATACCCTGAAATATGAATTAGGTCCATTCCCATGCTGGTATTAGACACTGAAAAAACTTGGAGAAGTTAAACCAGCAGAAATAATAGAAAAGGCAAAGCAATTGGACCTGTGGCCATTTACGTCTTGTGAGTACCTGTGCTTACACCTCACCTCACCTTTTCAAGGAGCAATAGGACAGTCATATGGAGGGTGAGTTTGTGAATGAATAATCAAAAAAGGTGCTATAACAATGTGATCCCAGGAGTAGTTCCAGGTGAAAAATAAAACAAATGCTTTGTCCAATATTAAATCCAGTACTTAAAATATCCCACATTGGTGAACACTTTTGTCTTATCACAATGAAAGAATTCATCGGAACCAAGTGAACTAATGGCAGGAAACTTCCTTTTATGCATCTTCCAGTCAGATGTAAAAATATACCAAATAGTTCATAATTAGACAATGGGCAGTATTCATAGTCATTTGTAATGTAATAAGTGTATTCCTGATGCTTATGAATGAGTGTAGCAAAAGTGAGATTTATAGAGGCCATTTAGCTAATGCAAAAGGCCTTAAAATAATGAGATGCAAATTAGAAATGTTGTAAAACATGTATGCTAATGAAGTGGTTTTGCAATTCATGCAATTCCCTCTGCACTGTATGCATATCTGTTGTTAAATGCAGTGCTTCTCCTTTGATATTGGAGTTGCTGTGAACTTGCCCCCAGCCATAACTTCAGTGGTTTGTCCACGTATGAAGGTCAAGTTTAAGCATAGCTGAGTGGGTTTGCATGGAGCGGTGCGGTCTCAGCATTGCTTAAACATAGGTGAGAGATATATGTAAAAGTATCACGCTATTCTACACATTCATGTATTCAAATGGCTAGAGTGACAGCCTTATGTACAGTAAGTACAGTGTTTGAGTACACAGAAGGGTTGTTAAGCATTTATTTTCCAAATACAGATTAAGCCAATTATTTTTAAATCCTGATGTGCTGCGCTTAACCATGCTAAGCACCACTTAAACAAGATTTGATTTAGCACTGCTAAGCACTGTCAGTTTAAGCAATGGTGAGTAGAGCTCAGCTGGTTTGCGCGGTGTTAAGCAACTTACTGTATTTTTAAAAATTGCCCAGTTGCATTAGAGTGCAGGAAAACAGGGTATATTAAAGACAATAGGTGGGAATACTGCAGAATCCATTGGAGTTCAACCTGTGAGGATACTATGGCAGGTGTTGGAGAAAGTATGTGCTTTCTGGTGCAGTGGTGGAGCATTGAGGAGTCCAGGGTCATGGTCAGACTCCCAGTCAAAAACCATGAAGATCGGCTCATGCAGGGTGGTTACCAGTGCTCTGAGTACAAGGCAGAGTCCTGGTACCAGCTGGCAAGGCAACTCACCAGTGAAACCGGTATCCCCTGTACAGATTAACAATGTCATCACCACCACAACAACCTGAAAAGAAGGAAGGGGGCTGTCTTGGACACCTAGGTCCAAGGATTTTGGACGGGCAGTGTTCCAACAAGTGTGTAAGTATGCTTACCTGTGTTTCACCAATATTTAACAATGAATGTCTACTAAACTGGTATGCATAATGGTGTGTTTCTCTCCCAACAGCTGCAGAGGTGAGAGCTTGCAACATTGAGGCACATGGGTACCTGGCCAGGTTGCGATATGAGTGTTGTGATTACAGATATATCTTCCAATCTACAGTCATATAACCAAAAAAAAGTAAAGCATTAACTGCCATTAGGTATATAAACAGTTCTGATTGTATTATAATGAATCTTGTCATAGACCTGGACTGCAATAAGTGACTACTGCCAAATGTACTGCAATAAACAGGAAAGAGTAAAGCATTACCCTTGATTAATTAAATGAAATAAAGTTTCTACCACAATAATTGTGGAATTACAGCTGTATTGTGGCATCTGCATTACATTAATTGTTGGTCAATAAAAACTCAAAAGTATACCATTAAATGCATGAAAGCATCTGTAATGAACTGTTGTGCAACACCTGTGGAATGACAGCTGATATTTCAACCCAGTAACAATATATTGTGTATACCCGCAGTTTATTTAGTAATGTATAGGTTACCTAGTCTCTCTGCCATGATTGCATTTCATTCAGCTATGGCCAACTGTCATTGTACTGTATTACAATACTGTACTATTAGTAGCAGGTCATATTTTGCCATGATTGCATTTCATGCAGCTGTGCCCAACTGTCACTGTACTGTATTACAATACTGTACTATTAGTAGCAAGTCATATTTTGTTTCCAGGTTAGCTCTAGGACAAAATCAGTCAGTCAGATATCAGCAGTGACTCAATAGCTCAGTTTGTTAAATGCTGTGTATGAAGTACATTTTGCTAGACACAGACTAGGGTTCGAATCCAGTTCCATGTACTAATAACTATTACTGAATTACATATGTTATGATGGCAGATATTCTCTCCACAGGGACTACTGGTAAATGGGTGAGGTAGTCCATTATATGTGTAAATACTTGTTTGTTCAGCTGTCACACACTGTTGAAATCATTCTGATGAATGTGCTATTTATCCACACAATACAGGCAACAGGTTCAATAATAACAAACTATAATAAAATAAATAAAATAAAAAATGTGTAATAACAGACATCATTCTCTCCACAGGGATACAAGTAAAAGGGTGAGCTAGCTCATCATATGTGTAAATACCTGTTAGTTCAGCTGTCACAGACTGTTGAAATCATTCTGATGAATGTGCTATTTATCCCACAATAAAGGCAAGAGGTTCATTAATAACAAAGTACAATAAGTTAAAAGAAATAACATTTGTAAAGAAGGTATGGCTGTATTCCTGGAGTATCTTGTAAAGGTTGATGCAGTCAGTTACTGCATATGAAACATATGCCCCATGCAGTCAGTGATATTAGGTATGATTCCCATGCAGGGTTGCCAGACGTCCCTATTTGGGCGGGACTGTCCCGAGATCAGCAGCCTGATCCCGAGTCCCGCCTTGCCGGTTTACATCCCGGCCAGCCTCCGCTTTGTTTGTTTTTTTGTTTTTTTTTGATTGTCCCATATACCTGGCATATGGGCCAATCAAAAAATGAAATGCTAAACACGGAGCTTCTTGTGTTCCACATTAAACACGAGAAGCTCCGTGTTTAGTGCAGAGCTACTGTGCTACTGTTCTTTAATGTGGAACTGTGTTCCGCATTAAAGACTTTTTTTTTTTTTTGGTCTTCACTTGCCGTGAGAGACCTTCTTTTTTTTTTTTTGTCCCTACCTGGGGGGCTGGAAATCTGGCAACCTTGTTCCCATGCCTGCCAAACACGGCATGATAGTTGTATACTCTCTGTACTGTGCACATACATGTCTCTCAAGTGTCGTGCTGCCATGGAATGTAATTTCTGTTGTGTAATCCCTCTGTCACAGATGTATCATCCACATGATTCATATGTCATTATCAAATTAATAGTACAGTAGCCTACAGTATTCCTTGGTAATTATATAGGTCCACTTGATGTGCAAGTGTTCTTTGTAGTTGTGTACCTGCAGGTGTTACTGCTTGGCCCATAGTGTCCCATGCTGATAGCTCGAGAGGTATGTATGTGCTACAGCAGCTATAGGGCACATTTGCACATACAGAAAGGACAGACCTGTAGAGTAGATGGCATTACTGTTCTCAACTATATAGACCATGATGATATTAATGGACTGCATTTCTCTCTCTCTTCCCACCCCTTATATTCACATATTTATTATTGTTATATATTGGTTATGATTTACTATTAACATATGTTGTTCCAAAAACTATATTTTGCACATGTGTTTTATTAATGTTATGTATTACTGTGGTTGCATATTAACATATCTTGCTGAATTACCTATTCTGTTGGACTTATGCCATAACTGTTACTGGAATGCTGTTCATATACTGACTGTTCTGTTATTTATTATTTTATTTCACATAATATGCATTTAACTGTAATGGGGTTATGTACAATGTTCTGGCATGCTGTTATTACTAACAATGGTTTTGTTCATAACTTACCTATGTTTATTGCTCTACCTCCATACCCACAGAATGTTTGCGAAGGCCGGTTTCTGGTAATCCACCAACCCCACCTCTGCCAGCTCTGGCACTAGGTACCAGCTCGTCTGGGACCCAAGCTGGTAGTTTCCCCTCCGTTGGACCTGCACCACCTTTGGGAGGAACAGCCTCAAGGGACGAGACCTGTTCCCCCTGGGAATGGGGCAGAGGGGGGTTGTCACTGAGGATCAACTACTGGCCATGGTGCACAGGATTGTCCATAGGAGTTTTGAGCAATGCCTGTACCGGATTGAAGGCAGACTCAAAAACCTGGTGGGCCCTGAGGGTCCCAGCACCCAGCCTCCAGCACAGCCACCTTTGGGGCAGTGAAGGAGCAGTGTTGACTGACTGCCCATGGGTGGTGATCTCAGTCATGCTGCTGCCATCTGGAGGCACATACATTTGATTACACAACACCCTTTCCATCCAAGTTATTTACCTCCACTCATGAGTCACACACCACCCCTGTATGCTGTCTTGTCTGTCTTGTTTGTCTGCAAATGCAACCTCTCCTACCCAACTTATCTCCCATGTACCTATATCCCTTCCCCAACATTCCACTTTCTCCTTAAAAAAAGGGCACCTGTCCCACAAAAAAATTGTCCCATACATAGATCTCCAGTTTGCACACGTGTCCACTAGAAACAACTAATTATTACATCACTTAATCAACAGATTTATGTTGCCCTCAACCCTCTCTCTGGGGTGTGAGGCTCCAAATTCCAAATTCTGTAAAATCTTCTAAACTGTTGCTATACAAGAAATGGAAAGCATGGTACTTTCCTACACCCATCCTGCACAACCCTACCTGCCTTTCAGTATGTTTCCCCCTGCTTGCTCCATTTCACCACTTTCGTATTACCCCCTTTTTTTTCTTTTTTAAATTTAGCGTGGGTTTAAGTGGAGCTAAGCGAAGCGCAGCGCCTCTCTCAAACCCATGCAACACAGCTTAAAAGTGCCTTAATCATCTTATGTGTTTCTCACAATGTTAGGCACATCTGCAAAATAATCTCCCCTGCCATTCTCAAGCCCAGGCCCCTGTCTTCTGCAGTACAGTGCATTAGCCCCCTAGGCCACTCAGCTCAGAATTAAAACAGGTGTTTCCAGCAGCATATACTGAATGCCTCTGACACACTGCAAGTACATATAATGGGAAAAATGGGAGTGCACTTGTGACTGTGATGCAGGCACTACACCAGTACACAGCCAAATAAATAAAAATGGATGAATGTGAGGGCTTGGATAGTAGGTATAGCTGTCAACTGTACAGACTGTTGCAGAATGTCCACAGTTTTGTCCCCTACATTTGGCATGGTTTCACAAAAACTTATCTGTGTAGTAAAATACTGGAAAGTCATTAAAAATCGAGGTTAGAAAATCATGACAGACATTTGAGTGTCACACTTCATACCCTCCACAAAACACATGCTAATGCAAATCCTGTGTCACAGACTGTATACATGCACATATATCTTGCAAATACACCTGTTGCAGCACTGACTCAGTAGTTCAGTCTATTAATTGCCTTGCATACAGTACATTTTCCCACCCACAGTCCTGGGTTCAAATCCAGTGTGTTGCACTTCAGTTACATTCTTGTGAATACAGCACATAATGACTGAGTCATGCAATTTTAACCAAAACAGGTTGCTGCTACTGAATGAACTGCTACCATTGTTTGCAAGTCAAAGGCCTGTGGGTAGGGACACACTGCGCATATTCATATAGCCTACCTAATATGTTGCCTATTACTCTCTGATTGGCACTGTTATATAACAGATGTACCTTAAGCACATGCCTCAACTGGGCTGTTATGGGTACCCTCACCCTGGATCTGATGTAACAACAGAGCTGACACTGCTCCCTCATTGACACATACAGCTTGCTGTCCTCCAAAGTGTTCGCACTCCCCCTATGCATCCTAGGGTGCAGCAGCAACTGCAGCCTGCAACATATGCAGCTGTATGTTAAGCTACCTTCTACAGACCTGCCATACCTCACAATCCCCTAAAATAAGGGCTCCAGACAACATCCATACATAAAGGGGTGGGGGGACAAGGGTCAAGTGACAGCAACATGTTCACTGTTTTCCCCTACGAACAGGGTTGCCAGACGTCCCTATTTGCGTGGGACTGTCCCGAGATCAGCAGCCTGATCCCAAGTCCCGCCCTGCCGGTTTAAATCCCGGCCAGCCTCCGCTTTGTTTGTTTTTTTTTTTTTTTGATTGTCCCATATACCTGGCATACGGGCCAGTCAAAAATTGCTAAACACAGAGCTTCTTGTGTTCCGCATTAAACACGAGAAGCTCCGTGTTTAGCGATTTTTGATTGGCCCATATGCCGGTATACAGGCCAATCAAAAATCACTAAACACGGAGCTACTTGTGTTGAATGCAGAACTGCAATGCATTAAACACGAGAAGCTCTGTGTTTAGTGCAGAGCTACTGAGCTATTGTTCTTTAATGTGGAACTGTGTTCCGCATTAAAGACCTTTTTTTTTTTGGTCTTCACTTGCCGTGAAAGACCTTCTTTTTTTTTTTTTGTCCCTACCTGGGGGACTGGAAATCTGGCAACCCTGCCTACAAACATAGTGAGCTGACAGGCTAGCAGCTACTGCAGCAGCATGCATATTCTGACAGGTGTGACATGTGACACTGACATGTCTCTTCCCCCTTCCTGACCTCAACCACGATGTTTAACACTGAACTGCCAGATAGCCACAATGTCATTTCACAATGGCCAAACATAGCATGCAAAACTGTGGACCTACCTCATAAATCTCAACAGTGAACAGTATTTGTACCTACCCTCTATGAAAATGAATGACTAAGAAAGGGACCAAGGCCTACATGAAGGCCTTAAATATTGCACTGTGGTGCCATGTCATTGGCTAATGAAAGTGCAACCCATCTGTTTTGGATGCAGTTAGAATGCCTGAGCCATGGATTGGTTCACAGGCAATTACCTGTTAATGAGCATGACCTACAAAAGGCAAGCAACTACCTATGGGAAATAGGTCTGTAGGTTGCTTTACCAAGACAGAGTATGATTTAGCAAGCTTTTTTCTTGAGGATTTGTTCACAAAAGGATTACGTCACTCTACTAGGTATGTCATGCAAGTCCCCATATAATGGGACGCAGATGGGAGGATGCAGGTATGGGGAATAGGGACTACAACAGTAGGCCTGTAATGCATCTTTGGGAATGACATATCAGTGATACTCTGCTGTCCAACAGCTACAGGCATGCCTCTGAACTGTGCTTGCTGTGAATGAAATCACAGCTGTGGCCCTCTCACTCCCTCCTACAATGGTCAGCTCCTGTATGAAAGCTAATGGATTGTGATTTAGACATATTGACAGTAAGTAAGGGTGGACACAGCTGTCATATCACATGATGTACTGACATTCATCTCCTCTCTGTCTGTTAATGTGACACAAGAATAGTTCAGACATTGTAAAGGTGTCCCTGATGTACTCTAGATAGGTCACTGTTTTGTCAATATTCATATCTCATCACTTGAGAGGTATGGCTAACATATCTGGCAACCCCTACAGCAGGAATTCAGGTCATAGCAATTATTAGTGGGGGGTTACAGGCTCAACCTCATTGACAGACTGTACATATTTGGTCATACAAAGTAAGAGTATGAATAGAGTCACAGATATTACTGTAGCATATATTTTTCCTGAGGGTTCTGGCATGTGACAGACAGATCCTCTATATTCTGACAACAACCATCAGTTATTGGCCATCTGTTTGCTAGACATCCACGTTTGTGCCGAAAAGACCACATATATCAGGCACATGTACACATTCCGCAAACATCTGTGTACTGGACAGGTATGACGCCTACAGGGAAGCTATACTACAGGAGATTTGCATTGTTTTCTGTCATTGTGACACACTGGTGTTGTTGAACTGTACCCATATACTTGTAATAACATACACCTATTTGTCTGACAGTGGCTGTATGACATAGTAGTGGGACTTTGCCCATAAGGGACACACCACAGTAGTCGGCATTGATGGGTGTGGAGACATACAGTAGACTCTGTCATGGCACACAGGGACATAACCAGTACTGCTACTATGTTGATGATAGCCACATACATAGTGTGTTGATGGACTGGGGGATATGTAGATGGAGGTAGCAGTGGATAATACAGGCCATGTTGGTTGTGCAGGGTTTGTATATAGTGAATATACATGTATATGGTCCTATGATGTGTTCCCCTCTTGATCTCTTTCCAGATGGATGTATCGAAGGAGGCACCCACCATTTTCAGACTCTGAAAACAATGTTATCCTGGATGGCTTCAGACTGCATCATAACATTCTGCTGTCTAGGAGTTGCCAGCACCATGAACAATGTACATCACTGTGGGCTGACCTTGTCACAGCAGTCAACCAAATAGGGCTACAGGACAGAACCTACAAGCAGGTCTGACACTGGGCAACAGATATGGTCAATGTTACATGCAAAGGGGGTGCCACTGTGGCCAGAGACCATGCTGCCACCAGTGGAGGGCCTGCAGAACAACAACCACTCTTGGCCACAGAGGAATTCCTTGCAAACCTTGGTGCAACCACTGACTCTCAACCATCCATCACCCTATACATCGTGGAGGTGGGTGCCACATCCACATCACAGGAGCATTCAGGTAGGCTTCCTGTGTTGTTCATCACTGTAATACTGTATCAGCCATTGTGGCAGCCTCTGCATACCAGTACATGGGTGTCAGGTCTATCTGCTTTGGGAGGGGGGCTTGATTTTTAATGCATAGTTGTGCACACATACTCAGAATATCAGCAATGTAGGCAGCATCACTTTAGCTATTGTACATGTTAATATATGCACATATTACCCTGTAACAATGCCACATTTGGTATTGCTGACAATACCGCTCCCTCACATTTCCATAGGTACAGCAGGTGTGGCCAGAGTCCAAGGTCCTGTACCTGGCAAGTGTGATACTGTTGTCTTACAGATCATATATACCCTAAGAATGTTAAGGGCTGCCATTCTGACCTAGGCACAACTGTTATGCTTAGCCAGAGTACGATACTTGTATGTCCCATTTTGGAGGGGTTAACTGAAGTGCATTGTATGGGTAATCACAGTTGTGTATTTGCAGGAGCAGTAACACATTTGCACTTATTGCTGAGAAGGTCTATGCAGTCTGCTATACAGGAGGCAATCACTCACAGATGCCTGGTCACACACAATATGGAGATGGTACATACCTGACACAGTGATACTATAACTGGCATAGCATACTCAAGATGGGTACACTGTGTTTTAGGTGTAGGTCTATCAGATACACTGACATATTGCTTATCTCATAGGTGTATAATACTGGCAACATTAACCAGGCGTAGCTGCAGTGCATGTTGTAGTCAGTTTTTGTGTTGTGCATGGGATCAGAAGTAAGATGTTGTATGTGTAATGCAGTTGTGGCTGCATGTGTGTGGATTACCATACATAATAGTGCATGTAGTAATGCACTTATTTTGTCTTCCTCCTTACAGGTGAACATTGGGGTTGGAGTCTGTCCCCCTCACGACCTGATGTCAGTGTCTTATCGGACTCTGATAATGATGGTGGCCATGCTAAGGCACAGGTGGGGCTGTTGGGAGCTGAATCTGTCCCATGGGTTGACATACCAATTCCTCTTCCATTGTCTCTGCATACAGTCAATATGCCCACACATACCCAGTCTCCTGAGACCAAGGATATCAGACAGCCAGAGTGTGGTGACAATGAGCAGGAGAGTGTGGCAACTATGTCATCAGTGAGTGTAGACACTGGCCATAGCCAGAGAGCTGGTGAGGCCCCACACAGGCAAATTGACAGTGGTGCTCAAAGGAGACTGCTGTGTGGTTACCTAGGTGCATATCTGTAGAACAGTGTGTCAGGGACAATGGGGGCAGTCAATGTGATCATGCATGCATACCCTGTGACAAGGTCTACTACCCTTGATATGTGTCACCTGGGTGTTCTGTACATACAATGTAGGTGGTGGCAGATAGCATTTATGCCTAGGTAGATGTGGACTATTTAGGGCCTGCAGCTACTGACAGGGCAGTAAAATGCATGAAACATACATACCCATATGTATACTGCTGCATGGGAAAACATTTGTACACTCACAGAGTTGCCTTTATTGAGATTAGAACCCCTACCTACCTATTAGTATACACAAGAGTACTATGAACTTATTGCATGCACCACAGAGCGCATCTATTATGAGATTGTCAGCCAGTGCTTTTGAGGTGGATGACATCAGCAGGCCTTATAAAGGAGGCCATTGTTGAGGAGGACACTAGTCACAGGACAATAAAATGATTGGCCATTGCACAGACATAGGCCAGATGGGTATGTCCGTACTGCTGTAAGGGAAATATCTACATACACACACACACACACACACACACACACACACACACACACACACACACACACACACACACACACACACACACACACACACACACAAGGTGGCTGATGTGAGATTAGAACCCCTACCTACCTACTATAACACACTACAGCACTCAGTACTTATTGCACACACCACAGGTTACAGCTGGTGTACATGTTGCTGCAGCAACAGTATTTGTGGGCTACACAAAGTGGCCTTGTATTCCACACCATGTGTGGCCTGCAGAGTGAACTTGCTTTATGCTATTATATCTACTGTCCTAACAGTGGGGTACTTGTTATTTCCCCTGGTATGTAAGTACAGTTAACAGTATTGTCATTTTTAGCTGGCTGCAGTTTGCTAGGTGGGCAACTGGCCAGTGACAGTATGGCCTGTCCAAGTCTTGCGTTGAAGCCATTGAACATTACACTACGTGCTCACCATTGTCTGTCTACAGGATGACATTTCACAGGCACAGGGTTCTGTGGTTGGGTGGATTATTTGTTATGAAACCTTGGTGTGTTACCATCAGACCTATCTGTACTCCAGTCCAGGAGATTGCATGCTGGAGCCAATTGGCTGCTGCTCCTGATTCAACAGTCCATCACCTCATTGATATTTTGTTCAAGGGATTCACTGGTTGTGTGCTGAATGTATTATATGACTCATACTTGTTATCTGTACAGATTGTAATACAGTGTACAGTGTGTAGCATCATATGTATGTTATGTTTTACACAGCGTTGTGGGTTTCCAGTACATTCGTGGCAAATCATTATAGACTGACATTAGGAAATGATGCCAGACATTTGAGTTACTGACTCCATACACACCAAGATACCCATGCTACTGCATGACCTGTTATTCTCTGCACTTACTACATTTGTCTGGCCAGCAGTTAACCCTTCTCCTTATATTTGGGCCTTTGTCCTACTAGTGTTCATGGTTTTGTCCAGATTTCTTGCTGTAAGTGGTTGTAGGTATGATGTGACTGGTACATGATGTCACACCACACACAGGGTGACAGTCTTCATGCCTCTCTCTGTACATGTTTTAGCAGGATGTCGACATTCCGCCTCATATATCTGCTCTGTTCCTCATACAGTTGTGTTTTCTGGTACTACACTACTAAATGGAGTCCACTGAATTGTTGTAAGCACTGACACAATTAAGTGATGGCCTGTACATCCTCCTGCTACTCTGACCTGCTGCAACCTGCTGTTATATTAGCCACCTCCTAGGTTACTCTGAGCATCTATAATGTCTGTGGGTTTGGTTCTCTGTCCCTCAATTGATTGCGGTAATGTCTTTCAGTCTGATTTTGTCCAGCTGTCTTTCAGTAACAGATTGGGGCATATTGACAGTCTGTGCGATTCCTACAATAGGAGTACTTCACGTGCAAATGTTGTAGGTGCAGCCAGCTTTGAGCCATGAACATCATCAATCATACTACTGTACTTAGCCAACTGATCGACACCAGCCACCAGAACATAAGGTTTAATTCCTCACACTATCAACAGCAGACTGACATAACACTTTCACCCCTGCATATTGCGGAAATTAGAACATGTAGCAAAGTTGTTTGGGACTGCCCTGGGATTGTGTGGTGTGCTGATATATCCATGCAAATGTATTGTTACTGCAGTTGTATGGGAACACTAATGTGTTGGGGTAGGGGACTCTAACATTGACAGTCGTGCGTCTGTCCTATGACCCCGCTGTTTGGCATTTCCCTTGCATACTGCAGTGGGTTTTGCTGCCTTGTGGCCTAATGCATATTATAGGGCAGTCAGTATTGTACAGAGTACCTGTTGTCCGACATAGCTGTTAGTTCTCTACAAGTAGCCAAGTAGCCCACTCTATTCCCATGCATACATGCAGCAAATCCATACATATGCTACCATAGTCTAGTACCACATACATTTGTTGTAAAGGAGAGTGGCTTAACTTGTGAATGCAGCAGTTGAGATACCTGTGCTGCAGGGCTGACTCTGTCTGATGCACGCAATACACAGCCTATACATGGTGAGGTACAGGTTGTGTTGTGTGGCTGGCATCCTTTTTAATATGTATGTGAGTCGGAGTAAGGTGTCAGTCTCTAGGACCCTAGGTTGTCAGTGCATGTGCTATGCATTTTTTCTTGGCCTACATCTGCCTACAGGGACAGCCTCAGGAGGTTCCTTCTCTGAGTCCCCCTGTGGGTGTGGCTGTGGGGGACCTTGCCAGTGGTGGGGGGCTGTATGTCCCTTCCCTGTGCTGATCTGCTGAAGCTGTTTCCACAGGATCATATTGTGTAGCATGGCACATACTGTGAACATCTGTACACATGTGGCTGGAGATTACTGCAGGGCTCCACCAGATATATCGAAGCACTGGAACTGTGACTTGAGCAGCCCAAACATATGCTCTATGATGTTCCTAGTTTGTGCATATGCCTCATTATGGCATTCTTCAGTAGGTGTGTGCACATTTCTGATGGGTGTCATCATCCACAGTTCCAGTGCATAGCCAGCATCCACCAGTAGATGGGCATACAGTATGTCCCCCCTTGCAAACATCTGGTACAGCTGTGATGACTGCCAGATATGGCACTCATGATAACTGCCAGGGCTGCCAGCATGCACATTCATGATAATGCCTTGGGCATTGCACATGACCTGGCAGTTGATGGAGTAATACCCATTGCGGTTGACATTATTTTTATTGTATTTATTTATTTTACGTTTGATGACCGGGGAAGTCCACTGTGCCAAGAAAAACCCATTTTCAGTGGAGGCCTGGGGAGAAAAGCTCCACAATAATTGCAAGTTACATTTCACATGTTACAAAAGGACATAGTTCATACAGCTAATTAAACATTTACAGATAAGCTTCATGATATTTGCAATTGGCTTGTCACAATGTTACAAAAATGAAAAGACATAATTCAATACAGAAATTTCAACATTTACATAAAGTGAATATTTTTTGTTATAAACTCAATTGCAGATTTAAAATTTCAAAATATATAGCTACTAGCCATTAGTAGGTTAGGAAAATATTATGCATGGTGAGGGTGATAGTATAATTGAGATTGGAGAGTATAGTACAATAGATATTAGAGAGAAAATTAGTTTTTGGCAGGGGAGGGATTGTTTTGAGTGGGATGAAGTAATAGTAGAGGTAGTTGGATGAGTCAGTGCAAGGTGAGGTAGAAATGGGGGGTTAAGTTGGAGTGTGGCAAGAGCATTCCCATTTGGAAGAAAGATGAGAAAGTGACTGAGATTTGAAATTTGTATGGTTAGGTAGGTTGCATAGGTGTGTGGGGAGAGAGTTCCACTGTTTAGCTAAGGAGTGGGACAGCAGTAGATGGCCAGGAGGTCGTGCATGTTTGTGGACCTGAAGGAGATTTTGGTTTTTGGATCTGAGTGAGCGGTTGGGAATGTAGGGTTTTAAGGAAGTAGTGAGAGCTGGGCAGTTGGCAGGCTTAAAGATGAGCTTGTGGGCAATGGTGAATTGTAGGTAACTGAGGTAGTTGGGTAGTTCAAGCCAGTTGAGGGTGAGGAGGGAGTGGCAGTGGTGGGATGAGTTTTTTGAATTGGTTGCAAATTTGGAGATCTTGTGGTAGCAGGATTCAAGTTTGGACCAAAGGCCAAGATGGAGATTGGTGAAAAGAGGGGCACCATACATAAAGGAGGGGAGTGGGAAGGTGGATGCAAGAGTTTGATGGGTAGAGGTGCTTAGGAAGCGGTTGTGCCTGTAGAGGAGACCTAACTTTTGGTAGGTTTTCTTGATTGCGGAGCAGATGTGGGTGTCAAATTTTAGTTCTTCATAAATAATGATGCCAAGAAGCTTGGTATTGGGAACAATTTTAAGGAGGGTGTTGTTTTAGCTCTGCATGGTGAATGTGGATTTGTCAATGGAGTTTTTGGTAGGGGAAAAAAAACATTAGTTTGGTTTTATTTGCATTTAGTGCCAGATGGTTAGACTGCATCCAGGTTTCTGTTTTGGACAAGGCTAGTTGGGTTTTTGCTAGGAGCTCGACGGGAGAGAAGGCTGAGCAAATGATTATTGAATCATCTGCATATTGGATGATAGATAAGTCTGGGATGAATTGGTGAAAGTTGTTAATGAATAAGTTGAAGAGGGCCAAGAACAGAATCTTGTGGGACACCTGTGGGTGTGGGAAAGAAGGGGGAGGTTGAAGTTTTCCATTGGACAGCTTGTTGGTGGTTCGAGAAGTAGCTGGAAAACCAGGTGATGGTGGTGGGAGAGAGGTGTTGGGTGGAGAGCTGGGATATAAGTATGGTGTGTGAGATGATGTCAAGGACCTTTGACAGATCGAGGAATAGTGTGGATATGAACTTGCTTGAATCGCATTCAAGGTTTATGGTTTCAAGAAAGGAAAGAAGGGCAGTCATGGTGCTGTGGCCAGGGTGGAATCCATGTTGGGTAGGGGAGATGAGCTTGTTTAGTGTTAGGTGTGCCACTTTTAGAAAGAGGAGAAAGGATGGCAATAGGCCTGAAGTTGGTGGTATCAGTATTTTTGCGACATTTGTGGAGGGGCATGATGTAAGCATTGCACCAGATAGAAGGGATGTATGATTCTTGTATGGATTTATTTATATCAATAAAGTTGGATAGGCAAGTCTGTCTGCAGATTGTTTGAGTAAAGTGGGTGGAAGGTTGTTGGATACATTGCGACAGGGTTTGAGTTTTAGGAGAAGTCTTTTTATAGTGCTTGTGGGGGATGGGCTTGAGGCAGAAGGATGTGGAGGAAGGTTGATGATTGGGGTGGTGGTTGGGGCAGGAGTGGATGGTGGTGGAGGAGGGGGATGGGAAGGAGACTGATAGTTTAGCTATGCAGGCTATGAAGAATGGGTTGATCTGGATGGCTGTTTCAAGGTTGGGGGTCTGGGCATGGGTTTTCTTTGTTGCCAGGATGCAGCATGGATGAGATGAAGTTCCAGAATTTTTTGGGATTTGTTGAGTGCAAGGACTGGAGTTTGGAGTAGTGGGCTTTGCAGTCTTTAATTGTTAGTTTTTTGGGGGAGTTTTGTAGTTGCTTATACTCTATGAGGGTGCTAGGATTTTTATGTTTTTGATATTGTTTCCATTTTTGTCCCTTTGGTGCAAGGCTAGTTTAGTATCTTTAGATAATTATGGGGAGGGATTAGTTTTGATACGTTTGGTTTGAGGGAGGCTTGCTGATTGAGAAGGGTTAGTAATGAGTGATTAAAGTAGGAAATGGCATCGTCTAGAGGAAGGGTTTTTAGAGGGGACCAGTCAGTATGCTTTATATTTCGGAAAAAGTTAGAGGGTTGAAAGAAGAGAGGTTGCGGGTTTGGATGTAGTGGTGTTGTTTATGCAGTGAAGATGGTAGACAGTCGGCAAAGGCTGGTAGGTGATCGCTGAGAGGATCAGGTTATTTTCCAGCTTTGGTGATAAGGTTTGGGTGAGTTGTTAGGATGCAGTCAATGATGGTACCAGAGGTACCATCTTTATTTGATCAGGTTGGAGATTGTATTAGTAGGGAGAAGTTGTACAGGTTGATTGTGTGGGACAGGGCTTCAGAGTTAATAGCATTCCAGTTGATGTTGGTATCACCGAGTATATAGGTTTCATTTTTTATATTGGAGGAGAACCAGGACAGGATGTTTTCAAGAGTTTTAATATTATCACCAGAGGAAATATAGAGGGCAGCGATCTATATGGATTTGTGGTTGTTTATTTTTAGTAAACCTATTATAATTTCAGCATTGGCAAAAGTTGGTATTTTTTTTGGAGTAGGGAGTTATGGTATGGGAGGTGTGGTAGATTATTGCTACTCCATCTCCTTTTTTGTGGGCTCTGTCATTGCAAATGATTTGAAAACCTGGTGGTAGGATTTCACTATCTTTTATATAGATTTTCAGCCAGGTTTCAGAAACAGCAGTAATGTTGGGGTGGTTATGGGAGAGCCAGGCATGGAGGTTAAGGATTTTGTTTTTTAGGCTTTGTGCATTCAGTGTTGTTAGGTGAATGGACTTTGAGTTTGTGGATTAAGTGGAGGGTTTGGTGAGATTGATGTTAGGGATGGGTCTGGGGTTGGGGTGGATGTCGCCGGCTAGTGAGAGAGAGATGTGGTGGAGTGGAAGAGTGAGGCAGTGTGTTGGGCAAGGGTAGCTTGGGTTGTGTGAGAGTAGTGATTTTCTGGTACCACATTTAAAAGAGGAGTACAGGGGGGTTGGGTTGGGAGCAGTTTTGGTTTGAAAAAATAGATTGGGTTAGAGGTAAAGAGTTCATGTGAGATGGATGAGTAGGATGGGAAGTGAAGTTGATGGTAAGACGTAGTGGACTGTGTGTGAGAGTTATGACAGGGGCTGGGAAAAAGTGTGAGATAGGTAAGAGAAGAGAGAGAGATTAGTAGGGCAAATGGGGTTATAGAGAGAGATGTTATTTAGAGTATTGTAGGAGGGGTGGATGTTTGGGGTGATGTAGATATACAGGTGGGTGTGGTTTGGCTTAGGTGTATTGTGATTGGAGAGGTGTTGGGTGGGGAGGAGTCAGGGGATGTATAAAAGTACAAGTAGTGGGGTGGGTGGGATTTGGGGGCAGGGTAGGGGAGCGGAGTGAGCCCGAAGGGTGAATGGAGCGGGGTTACACCTTCTGGGAAGAGCAGCAGTCGCCAAACAGAAAATAATCAGTGAGAAGGTTAGCAACTACAGAAATAGTGCAGCCTGTCATTTTAGTTTGAATGTTACCTTTCTGTTTGTTTTTATTATTTATGTACCAATTGGGAGCTGCAGTTCACCGAGAAGTAGGAACATAATGTAGTTATGCCAGGGGTTTTAGAAAGGGACATGCAGTAAATTATGACTGAATAGAGTACTAATTAAAAAGAATGGAATATGGTCTAAGCGAGTACACTACTGGGAATTCCTATGAAGCAAGGGCAGAAAAGCTAAGTCAAAAGATGGTGCCTTTCTACATCATATTTTTTGATTCAGTATGTAAGTACAATCAAACAGAAAACAATCAGTGAGAAGGTTAGCAACTACAGAAATAGTGCAGCCTATCATTTTAATTTGAATGTTACCTTTCTGTTTGTTTTTATTATTTATGCACCAGTGGGGAGCTGCAGTTCACTGAGAAGTAGGAAAATAATGTAGTTATGCCAGAGGTTTTAGAAAGGGACATGCAATAAATTATGACTGAATAGAGTGCTAATTAAAAAAGAATGGAATATGGTATAACGAGTACACTACTGGGGATTCCTATGAAGCAAGGGAAGAAAAGCTAAGTCAAAAGATGGTGCCTTTCTACATCAGGTTTTTTGATTCAACATGTAAGTACAATCATAAGTACACATGATACTTACAGTTGTGCACACTACTGAGGGATGCCCGTGGGACAGACAGAAACAAAGTGTAGTTAGGCAGAGGTTTTTAGTATTTAAAGATGGTGCCGCAGCTCAGGGGAGGAATAAATAAAGTCTCAAGAGGAAGAGGGAGGGAATAGACAGGATTGACAGGGCTGGGAAGCTTACTATAAGATTGTGTTAGGAGACTGAGAGAAGGGGGGGTAAGAGCCAAGGCTTGGAGAAAGCTGTGAGAAAACAGGTTTGACAGGGCTAGGAAACTTACACTAGAATTATGTTAGGAGAACAAGAAAAAGGGGGAGGGGATGCTATAGAACAGGACTTGGAGAAAGCTGTCAGAAGAGAAAAACAATCAACCAGGTAGCCCAGGTCAGTACCTAAAGGTGTCTGTTTATCTGTGTGAATTCAAAAGCAGATTTATTAGGGCATCAGGGAAGTAGAATATAAAATAAATGTAAAGCTTTGGGAACTGTATAAATTTGTTACAATAAAAGGGAGAATAAAATATAAGACTATAAAAGAAATGTGATATACAAGATAAATAAAATATAAGAATATAAAATAAATGCAAAGCTTTGGAAAAATGTATATATTTGTTACAGTAAATGGGAGGAAAAAGGGTGTGTGTGCCCAGTAGTGTGCACAGCAGAAGAATCAGTAGGGGTATCACAGAGAGAAGATTATAATAGACCTACACTGCTCACAGTCTGTTGATAAAAGTAGAACTTGCAGTGGCTTTTACTGGTTTGTACAGGGTTCCACTCTCTGTGTTCTTGTATGCAAGCAGTTGCTTCAGTTTTTTTTTTTTTACCTTTGAATGTGTTTAAGGGACTGTAAGGAGAGAGAGAGATGTTAATATGAAGCCAGAGAAGAGGGTATGTGAAGTAAATAAGTGGAAATAAGAGACAGTCAAGGAAATACCACAATTTAAGTAGTTCAGCTAAGCAGTACTTAATCAAATAAATTAGTTAAGGAACAAGCAGTGATAATTAATAAGCAAGTCACCCTGTTCAGTAATATGAAATTCAGTCTATTGCCACCTTAATTTCACAGAATGCAGAGTACACTTTCCCAGCTAGTTGTTGCTACTTAGTAATGCATGCCAACAGAACTGAGCAACATGGTGGCAGAACATAAAATTACAGTAAAATCACTCAGTTTCCACATGATATAGTAACAGTACAGGCACTCAAAATAAGCTAAGTAGTAAAATCTAACTAATACAGGTTGAAACAGCACAGCAGCTAAATACCGATGAGAGCACTCAGTAACAATTTAAAAGCAGTAACAGCAATGTGTTCTAGCAATCTTTTTAACAAAATCAGACTAAATCAATCTGAAACAGTGCATTTCCAAATTGTAAACAGTAAAATGCAGCACATTTAACAGTAAAATACAGCAAGTTTAACAGTAAAAGGTCATTACTTCCTTAAAGTAATTAAACCTACAGCTGCCCACAAAATAGGAAATGACCAAGACAGTATAGGTATTTAACAGGAGAAGTTGTAAACTTAAAGAATTTAAAAGCAATGAGACAAATGTGTTCTAGTAAGCTGTTTAATAAAATCAGACTAAGACAAGCTGAAAGAGTGAATTTCCAAATTGTAAACAGTGAAATGCAGCAAGTTTATATCAGTAAAAGGTGATTAGTTCCTTAAAGTAAGCAACCCTACAACTGCACTCTAATTAGGAAATGACTGAGACAGCATAGAAATTGTACAGGTGGGGTTATACACTTAAGCAAGTTACATAGCAGAAGTTTTAACACACCAGTGAATAGCCTCTTAAAATAAATTAAATAGAGACAGATTCCATTTAATCTTCTACATTACAAATGGTACTTACAGTTGTGCACACTACTGAGGAATGCCTGTGGGACAGACAGAAACAGAGCATAGTCAGGCAGAGGTTTTAGTATTTAAAGATGGCACCACAGCGCAGAGGAGGAATAAGTAAACTCTCAAGAGGAAGAGGGAGGGAATAGACAGGATTGACAGGGTTGGGAAGCTTACTATAAGATTGTGTTAGGAGACTGAGAGAAGGGGGGGTAAGAGCCAGGGCTTGGAGAAAGCTGTGAAAAAACAGGTTTGACAGGGCTAGGAAACTTACACTAGAATTATGTTAGGAGAACACAAACTCTACCCTCCTCACCAGGTGGTGCTTTGATGTTTACATGAATGCAGTCTATGGCACCCAGTAGCTGAAGGTAGTGTACTACATGGTAGAAGAGATGCATACTGCTGGCCCTCTTCACAGGGGGGCGGGGTAAATAAATGTGTTCACTGGCATGTGTTTGCATGCAGCCAGGAACTAGTGGAGTACCTTGGATACTGATGCCTGTGAGACCCCCATCATGTCCCCAGTTGGTCTTTGAAAAGTACACATAGCTAGTATTCTAAGGGCTACACATACCTTTGTTTGCACTGGATGGCTGTGGGTCTGAGTTGAGGGCGGCAGAGCTCAGTGAGTTCTTGTAGTATGTTCCTGTCTGGTTCCCCTTCATATGATTGAATTTCTCTAAACTCAAAATTCATAAGCCCAAAGCCAGAATCTTGAGTTTAAAGAAACTCAAAAATATGAAGGGGACATAAAAAAAAATGTACACCTTTCTAATGTTTTTGCAGGGGGGCTTTTCCCCCTGCACCCCCCACACACTCCCTACTTAAATATTCCTACTTTGAGATTGCATTATAGCGAAGGAAATCTCCCATTCCAAGCTATATGTGTAAATGCAAAACAGAAGACTTTCCAGTCCTGCACTATACTGCAGTCACGTAGCATGTGGATTTAACCTGCAAGGGAGCAGGGGGACCTGGCCCCCTGCAGAAAGGTAAGTGAACCCTTTTTTCTCTAATCCTAAACTTCCCATTAACAATTTCGAATGAATGGATGTTTGAGATTTTCGTCTCGAGCTTATGCATTTCGAGCTTCCATTCATTCGATATTGTGAAGGGGAACCTCCTGTCCACACTGTAGTGCTCTACAATCTCCAGTTTGTGTAGCTCCTGGAAGGTTACCCCAGGCCTGAACACTCTTCTCCTTCTCAGTCTAGGCCTATTGTCAGCAGCAGCATCAGCACTGACCTCAGCATCTAGCACAAACAGATGTAGCAGAGCAGCAGCAGCCCCTACATTCTGTCAGTTAAAATTCCCAGGTCTGTACTCCAATGGGGAAGAGTATGGGGGAGAAATCAGATTGTAGGGTGTATGCATAATTTATAGTGGTCTGCAGCAGATGCAGCCTGTGTGATTGGCTAACTATGATGCATTCCACCTGCCAGGTATATCATTGAGGGGTTTGAATGACCCAATGTAAGTGGAACAGGGATTATCAGTAATTTATACGATTGGCTTTCAGAGGCTATTTCCTTTTTTTTTAACTGCCTTCCCTGCTAAGCACAGCAGCGTGGCACACAAGCACACTCAAACAAGCTAAAACAAGTGCCCCAAAACTAAACAAAGCTTAGCAGGGACTGGACACACCCCCTTGCTTAGCTGAGATGCATGCCATGCAAACGGGCGCCATTGAGCTCCAATCCACTTAAAGGAAACTGCACCCACAGATTCAAAAAAACATGTTTATTTCATCATGGTTTGGTGTTTCCTACATTTTAACACCACTCTGGGACAATTTACATGTTTTTAAATATTTTTATACATAATTTCTGAGTCTGACCACATGGGATGTGGCAACTTGAAGTAATTCTGATAGTTTAGTCTGCCTCTAGGTATCTCACAATGCAGTGTTTGCTTGTAAAAAATCATGCAGGTCTCTTTCTTCCTAAAGCTTCTGTCACTGCATTGAGTTTACATGCATACACTGCTGTCTTTCAGTCGGTTAGTGTTAATAACATTTCATGCAGTTCAATTACTACTTAAAACACAAACAGTGCAAATGCCACAAAACAGACTTTCAAAGTGCTTTCTACTGCTGTTTCTTTTTAGAATGGCTAAACTGCAGTCTTTTGTGAAGCCTGAATTGTACTACTTTGACTCATCTCCCATCCCCCATCACACCTAACTTCCCTAGCTCTCAAAGTGCTAAGGGTAATTTGAGCTGTTACCTGCTGTGATTGACAGCTCTTGACTCATGTACTGTTTCCTTGTTCTAGCCTTTACTTTCTGTATGGGTAGGGGAAGGACCAGGGAGCTGTGCCATTACAGCATGGGTGGGTTTTTAGGATGGTTGTGGTGATGTCAGTTTGGGTAGGGAAATGGCCAGAAAACTACCTGTATTCAGTGGCCTTGATGACATAAATGAATTGGAGACTGCAGCAAGCTTTTCCAGGGCGGGATTACATTTTTTTGAAAGTGAAACCACCACAATACAGTAAGGTACTGTTCTAGTGACAGAAACAGTCGATTTAAGATATTTTAAATGCTATATTGTTGTTTATTCATTGCAGGGACAATAAATAGTGAGAAAAAATACAGAGGCGTTGATCATTTAATAACAGAATCCCACTGTTGTCCTTTAAACATACACAGCCACTTTTGATGTCAACTAGCTCTACTGTGGATACCAGCACAGTTCTGGGGCTACACAGATTTTTATCTGTGGACACAATAGACCATTTTTGCTATACAGTAACCCCAGCCCATTTGCATACAGATCAGTAGGGTCTATATTAGATATCTGAACGCTTAAAAGTTCGAATCACTAAAGAATGAACTTTAGTGATCAAATGCTTAAAAGTTCGAATATCTATAAAAATAATATTTAAAAAAAAAAGAAAAATAAAGGGTTTAAGCAGGGGGGCAAGCCCCACTGCACCCCCCCACACCCCCTGCTACTTAAATATACCAACTCCGAGATCACACTTCAGTGTGCTACAGTGTGGAAACAGAAAGTTTCCCATTTCCTACACTGTAGCGCAATCTTGGAGTTGGTATATTTAAGTAGCGGGGGTGTGGGGGTGCAGGGGGGCTTGCCCCCCTGCTTAAACCCCTTAGTTTTTCTTTTTTTTTAAATTTTGCTTTTTTTTTAATTTGTATGTATATTCGAACATTTAAGCATTCAATCACTAAAGTTCGTTCTTTAGTAATTCAAACTTTTAAGCATTTGTATATCTAATATAGACCCGATCAGTGCACACAACCTGGATACTACACTATTCCAGGGTCTGCCTCCTTAGCAACCACTGAAATCTACCATTGTACATACTCCATGCAGGGCCCTATAATGCATTATTCTCACATATTTCTTATTTTTTGTTTTTAAACTTTTAAATATATATATTTTTTTGCATAACGACACATTTGTGCACTGCTGCATGCCATGCAAATGCAATATGGGCATTAAAAAAATTAATTATTTTGTATTACTTTTTGGAAACACAAGGCATAGTTCTTGCACATAACTGTACCTACTATGCAGTTTCTGACCTTCTAAATGGGCTTTTACAGCCCCTGTTCAATTTTTATTTTCTTGTACACGGAAATTTTTTGTGTACACTTCGGACAGCAACACAGGGTCTACAGGACTGCCAATCTGCTTGCTGGATCACTCCAGCACCCTCATTTGCATGCATTTCACCTGCTTATGAGGTGATTTGCATGCCACAGACACTTCTGTGTCAGCACGCTCATGCACTCCCTTCTGCTCTGTTTACTGGATCGCATGGCTGCTTACTTCCATGTAAGCTTCGTACCACTATGCCTACATGGAAAATCACTCCGTGTAGGCTTTATTGAATTCTCTCCCATGTTTTTAAAGAGTGTATTAAATATTAGGTTAGCTACACTCTTAATTTCTAACATTATTCATTTCACTTGTTACAATTTTTACAGTCTTGCCATTTTTTATATATGTGCTGGTTTCATCAAATGTAGGATTAATGTTGTGTTTATTTACAGATTAGCTGAAATATTGTCTTAATTATGAACTATTTAATATATTGTTACATATGACTGGAAGTTGTATAAAAGGAAGTTTCCTGCCATTAATTCACTTGGCTCTGATGATGTCTTTGTGATAAGATGAAAGCGCTCAGCCAAGTGTGATATTTTTAAGTACTAGATTTAATATTGTACAATAAAATTTGATTTCATTTTTCACCCAAAGCTATTCCTAGAATCATATACTTCCAGAGCCTTTTCTGATTGATGGTTTGTGTTAGAAGCTTTGCAAGTCTCATGAACCTTTTTATGGTTATAAATTTGTGAATACCCATCCAATTGTCTAATTCCTTTCTAAAGGAGGATAGTGTATTGGATTACCTGATCTGGAATGGAAGTTTGTTCCAGAGTAGGGTATTCATTATGTGATGAATGTGTCTCTCCACTGTGATTTGTTTATTTAATGAAGCAGGTTCAGATCCCTTGTCCTAGTGTTACCTGGACTGTTTGATTAGTAGAGACATAAGATGTTTTCTCCAGAAATCCCAAGCACAGATTACTCCTAAGGAATTTACACAATACTGAATCCAGGGACAGAGCCACAAGCCACTCCTGGCTCCTCCTGTCTTTTAGGCTCATGATCTTTTTTTGATAGGAATCATTGGGTCTCTGCTACTGCATAATATATCTAGTTAGATACATCCCAAAAGGTGCATTGCATTCTATCTTGGGTCTGAGCAATGTGGTATAGTGAGGGGTAAGGACTTCATTTGTTCTACTGGAGATAGCCTTTGTGATTAGCTGCACCAGACAGAAGAACTTCCAGACCACTGATGCAATATAATGCTCAAAAGAGAGGGATTATTTTCCCATGTTCCAAGGTCTCTCACAGCATCTTTATTTTGGAGTGGGGTGTTTTCTATACTATAAATCCAGTGGAGGGTTGGTTTACCAGATACAACAATATTACACCTTTTAGCATTTAGCTTTAGCATATTTTCTTTTCACCAGCTCTTAACATATAAGTTCAAGTTGTTTCTTCTGCATGTCAGAAGGTGGGATCACGTGTAGCAGCATGTGCAGGCAGCCTTAGCAGCTTATGAATGCAGCTGCAGATGTTGTCATGAGTGTTGTATCAGCTGGAGGTATTGTTGTGAGCTCAGCTGGTGATGTGTGACTGTACTGATTAGGTTTAAGTGTCTTCTTGCAGGTTTAGGAATGGATTTAGTTAATAGCCTAGTATATGAGGCCTTAAACTTAATGTCGTACAGGGGTGGTGCAGGGGGTATGGTGAGTTCTGATGTCAAGATGACATGAGATGTATGCGTCAAGGTACTTAATGCTAGCAAGCTGGCAACAGATGAGTTAAGGGTTGACTGTGTTGTCATGGTATCATGGAATTTGATGAGGGAGTGATTCAGTATGCTAATGGTTAAGGCTACTATGTTAACTGTGATACAGTATGGTAATGGTCCAGGGTACTAAGTTAACTGAGATACCAAAATTGGGTGCTACATGAGCAGAAACAATGCAAAATCTCCTGCAGTCTAACAATATATACACTCATATTACAAGTGAGTCTAGCTAGCTCAGAATATTAAGGCTGTGAGCTGTTCGTGACTTAATTCTCTGAGCTAGCTCAGAGAATTAAGGCTATGAGCTGTTAATGACTTAATGCCCATGGTACAGGGTTTGAGTCCCTCAGTCTTCATTTACTTACTCTGTGACCTTGAGAAAGTCACTTAACCACAGTGCTATGGAGAATTTGTGAAACATATGAGCAAGTGAGGTAGAGAGGCAAATACTATACACAATATGGTGTGATAAAACACAGTATGATAAGGCAGAAAAATGGGGTCTATATTAAAAGACCGAAGAAGTGTTTCATTGAACACCTCTTGGTTGACACATAAAGAGCAAATGCACTAAACTGCGAATGCTCAAAACAGTGGCTTCATTCCCTGGCCATTCCCATGTGTTTGCCCCTTTCCTCACTGTAGTGCAATCTTGGAGTTGGTATATTTAGTTAGGGGGGATGTGGGGGGTGAAGCCCCCAATGTTGTTATGTTTGAAAGTGTGTGTATGTGTGTATTTGTGCTAGCGATTTCTTTCCCAGGGAAAGAAATTGTTGTTTTGAGCATTCGCATTTTAGTGCATTCGCTCTTTATGTGTTGATCAAGAGGTGTTCGATGAAATACCTCTTCGGTCTTTTAATATAGACCCGAAAAATGCAGGATATTGGCACATGTGCCATAAGACTGACAGGTACAAATACATAAAAGGTGGAAAGACAAGGGACATAGCCACAGGTTCCACAAGACTTGTAAGCAAAATGCAGTAATTAAAAATTTTTACGAGCTGCTAGAACAGGGTAAAATAACACAAGATACAGGCACAGATGCCATGAGACTAGTAAAGTGCTAAAGTTTAAAAGTGGTACAATAAGGCAGAAAAAATGCAAGAAATATGCATAGTGCCACAAGACTAGCAAGTGCATTACAACAACCGAAATGTAAAACAGGATCAGCACAGGCATAAATGAAACAGGATAGAGGCAGTGTGCCACAATATTAGTGACCACAGAACAACACAGAACCAGTATTGGCTCAAGTGTCACAAAACTTTGCAAGTGCGGTATAATTCAAAAGTGGTACACATACACCTTCTAAAAGGAGATGCAAGCACCAACAATGGTCTCAAAATAAGCAGCTAGCGCAATAAATCAAGAGAGATCTGGTGAAATATTTACTACAAATATAGGTGCCACTGTTATTTGTGCTGACGTGAACTGCTGCTGCTACTCTAACTACAGCTATTTAAGAAATGTTAAGTATATGTGCCACAGATAGTTGTGTTGACTTGTGAACTACTGTAGATTGCACAGCTGTTTAAGGGATTTGGTTGTAGGCCTCCTGGAGCAGGATGAAGTGCCATCTTACAGAATGTGTTGCAGCATAGCACAAACAAATGCAAGCCAGAGAGTGCAGTAGTGATTAAACCAGGCAGAAACAAGCACACAGTTAATGGAAGCTGGCAGTGCCAACAAGCAAAAAGCAAAGAAACACTAATAACATTGCAAATTCATATTCTGTTACAAAAGAAAGCTGTAACCCCCACCAGAAAACTGCCACTAACAAGCACACAAGTCTCAGCATTACTCACAATCTATAAAATATCACTTCAATCTGCTGTAGGAATAAGATTGTAATGAAATGGAATTAGTTTGAGTAGCCATGCTTACTCATTCCCCATCAAAATGAATTGCAATATCATGGAATAGTACTGTCTGAGCATTCTGCAACTTGTCCCAAAAGGAATTTTATCGTTATGACATAATTGTCGCACCAGAAAAGAGTAGTACACCAGACCAACTGCTTTCATTTTTCTTTCTTTTTGTCTGTGACTGTTAGTGAGACCTGCTAAATATTGCTAGCCACCAAGGAGCGTGTTGTATCAGAGCTGCTGCAGTCCTTTATACTTCTTTCTGGTTGGAGCTGTTATTTGGTCTGTGAGACATTTTCCTTGTCAGTGAATCAAGATGTTTGGAATGCAGACTTGTTGAACCTTCTCATCATGAAGGTTCAGTTATCAACAATAAACAGCAACCACCACTGCAGTCATGTTTATTTTGTTATCAGTGTCTCAGTATGAAACTGCTTATTTTGCTTGCCTTGAGCAACTGAAATATTGTTTTGCATGTGAAAGTCACACTTTCAAAAGTGAAAGTTAAACTGATTGTATCTGATGACATATTTTCTGTTGAAGGTAGGGTTGCCAACTTTGCATGTCAAAAATTCTGGACATGTATGTGAAAGCAAAATGCATGTAATATTGGTACCCCCTTCCCTCCCACACAGCCATTCCAGTGTCACATTACATGGCTATTTCTCCATTTCTGCCCAGCTGCCATAAACACTGTTCACAACTCTGTATGCATACTGCTTTCTGCTTTACTTCTACAGTGAGTACAAATATTTGGATTTAATTTAAAACTTTTATTTTAAATTTTATAGCACAAACACTGATAAATATTTGTTAAACAAAGTAATACAGTCTCACAATGAAAACAAACTTGGTATTAAAACATTTCTGCCTTTGAAACTCACATTCACTGAAACAGCATTAAAACCCACATTCAAAGAAAATGCATTTGGCCAGTTATGGATGCTTAACCCTATAATGCTGCCCCCTTCCTCCGCCTTAACCCTAGACCTTACCTTCATTAAATCCATTCCATAACACTGCCACTACACAAGACACACTTGGACACACTGACAACACTATATCTTATCCTCGATCCTAACCTTGACGCTAACCCTAAAATACACAAACTTGCACACAAATATGTAACACCTATCTTTTCTCATCCCCAATCCTAACTCTACCTCACATACACATGCAGAAACTCTCTCACACCTCAAATCTCACTTACCTATCTCAACATTACACAATAACAACATTTCCACTGCGTGGCTCTCCATACCATTGACATTAAACCACACCCCCCTGTGTTTCTTGAAGAAACTGCATTCAACAAAAATGTGAGGGACCTACTGTACACACACACACACACACACACACACACACACATATATATATATATATATATATATATATATATATATATACAGTATCATGTGTATGTGCTACTCTAAGGTTTATAAGGCAGTCATAAAATGAGATACATCAATGTGTGCACATTGATCATACGGTCCTCTGACGTGATCCCACTGAATACTGGTTTGGCACCCTTTATCTTTATAGAGAGAGGGGTGTGCGTAAGTTGTCTGCCAGTATTTGATGCAACTAGATTTGATTAGTACAACAGCCTTCACAGGTTTGTCATGCTTGTACTTTTGGATACATTACATTTGTGTAGCACCAGTTACTAATATTTGTCAGAAGTCTGTAACTACATCTGTCACCAGAAATGAATTCACCCACAAAAAAAAAAAAAAAAAAAAAAAAAAAAATGTAAAAGACTTCTTTGATCACATTAAATGATTAAGTCCCCACCAATAATACTGAAATGCATAATCAAGTATAAAAAAAATTCTACTTAATCACTTACCGAAAACATGAGTAAAACAGCATCATAACTAAAACAGTATCATAATTTAGTAGGCTTCTGCTAATGCTTGAAACATTAGCCACCAACATAGCTACTTAATAACCAATAACAGTACTTTGAAATATTACTGTATAGCGAGGAATCCAGCATTCTATTTCCTCTATATATGCAAACAGACTATGGAACGAGTAGATAAAACTGTAACATTTCGTAACTACCTGAACCATATTTGAAACATGACTGTTCGTGGTCCGCTGCACAGTTCAAATGTCTTCAAGAATTCAAATTCCATGCATGTGGAAGGCAAAGATGTAAAAAATCAGCTGCATAGATGCAAAAGACTGTTTCCGTCTTCTGCATCTGTGTGCAACTGAAGGCAAAGTGTGTTCTTTAAGAACACCGTTAAAAAAAGTATTTTTTTTTTAATTAAAAGAAAATTAATCTCTTGGTATTTTTTCTGGACGATATGCTGTCCATTCTGTTTTCTGGACAGTGTCCCTTAATTCTGGACAGTCCAGAAAAATTTTGGACAGTTGGCAACCTTAACTGGATATCTTCACAGCCTGGATATGACTCTCGCTAATAAATATGGTCACCAGCTATCATAACGTAATGGCGATTGGCTCTCCAAAAGTGTGATCAGTTACTGAAGTCTTATGATTAGCAGTCTGTGACAGTGTATCATACATAAAGGTAAGGTGCACTGTCACTGGTGATATAGCAAAAGCCCCTCCCAAGAAATATTGTAAGTGTGTGTATGTGTATATGAAAAACAATTTGGCTAAGTTGTTGGATAGCAAGTGGTACTATCAGTAAGGTAGCACTAGAAATAACTAAGCTTAGACTGATATGGGTAAAATCCAGGGAAAACAATGATTATGGCCGTATTATGGTGCTGACAGTATATACCTTATTCTGGTGTGACAGCTGTAGGTCATAACCCAAGGCATTTGTACACATTTTCCATATGTTCTTAAGGCAAGTCACCCTCTTGCTTACATCGTCTGGTGGCAGTGCTATAAATTTGAGTTCTTTAATTCTTGTTGCCTTGTCACGAAATTCTACACATTTTCCCAACTTTGATGTATGTTTTAAAGGAACCAGCAATTATATGTTTCAGAAAGGATTTGAAATTCGTATCTTTGCTTAAAAAAAATATGGATGTTTTACATACATTCACATTTCTCTTCTGAAAAGAAATATACTTACCTCAGCTTAGTTCTGCTTTTCTAGATACATCATCATTAAGAATATAAATGTTGTGGTAGGCAATAGTTTAAGACTAGGATTCAAAGTCACTTGCACAAATGTGATAGGGGTATTCCTTATGCTTATGAATGAGCATAGCAAATGTGAGATTCATAGAGGCCATTTATGCTAATGCAAAAGGCCTTAAAAATAATAACATGCAAATGAGAAATGTTGTAAAGCACAGTATGCCAAAGAGACAGTTTTGCAATTCATAGTGTGACATCTGCGAGTACATACACCTGATATTAAAAGCAATTCTTCACCTTTGATATTGGAGCTGCACTCTATGAACTTCCTCCAACCATCCCTTCAGTAGTTTGCCCAATTATGCACAAGTACTTCCTTGACACACAAATGAATTATTTCCTCTAGCAACCCCTTCATTAGTCTGTCTTAAGTATGCACAAGCACTAAAATGACACAAAATAAATTATTTTGCCCAGAGATCACTTCAGCAGTCTATGTATGCACAAGCACTTCCATGACACACAAATGAATTATTTCCTGATGTGACCCCTTCAGGAATATGTCCAGGTTTGCATAAGCACCAAAATGAAACAGGCACCCAAACACCCTTTTCAGTAATATGTCCTAGTATGCACAAGCACCAAAATGAAACATTTACCCAAGTGACTCCCTACAGTAAAATATCCAGGCATGCACAAGGACCAACCAATCTCCTTTCACATCTCATATTCTCCTGAAAAACTGCTGCTTACTAGTGTAAGCTCAAGATTGTTTACATGCTTAGTACGCAAATAAGCTCACCATAGATTCATTTCTATGAATCTTAGTTATATACATGCATGTAAAGCCCCTTAGCAAAGTAGTAGCTGTCCTCCTATCACTTATGAATTAAGCTTGTAATGCTTTTGCACTGGAGGCACACATTTATAACAATTCCTTTGCATGTATGTACTTATCTTGAAATTCTGGGATTTGCATACACACATAGCGACACTCTTCATGGTTCAATGCTATGAAAATGCAAAGCCCCGGACTATGACTGCTTCCTTGTTTTGATCAATGTGAGCCTGCCAAAATCTAAAAGGTCTTTTTTAATACTCATCTAATTCTAAAGGGCATGTCTTTTCACTTCAGATATCACTGTACCACTTTCTATCTCACTGGTCTAATCTGTTTTTGATACAATGATGCATTCATTAGCCTTTGAACAAGCCACCTGAAAGAACTCAAAAATGCACAGAGAATCCAGAAAAATCATTGGGTTAGAAATCTTAATATGTTCAGAAAGGACTTAGGAATTGTCACTACATTCTGCTTCTTATAGATTACTCTGAAGCGATCTCTTTTTGGCAATATCTGATCAGGATCTATTTGAATATTTGTGTTTGTAATATGTCACTAGCATCTAACACTAGATAGGGAACATTATATTAAAAATAAACATCAATGAAAGTAAAAACAAAATATGACAAATACTTTGCACAACACATTGCTAGATTATAAACACACACACACATATATATATATATATATATATATATATATATATATATATATATATATATATATATATATATACGTGTGTGGGTGTCTGTGTATGTCTGCATGTGTGTAATGTGTGTATATATATAATATATATATATATATATATATATATATATATATATATATATATATATATATATGTATTTATATATATATACGTTACACACACACACACACACACACACACACACACACACACACACACACACACACACACACACATGCACACATGCACATTCAGTCATTCTCTGTTGTAAGGGATCTAGGCACTCTTGTTAATAATACCTTATTATTGATAATCCCTTTTCTTTTTTCCATCATGTCTCCACAGAAGCTCAAACAGCCTTCTGTCTGGATCATCTAATATCCAAAGGCATCTGCAGTAGATCCAAAGACATCCTAATTCCCCTTTACTCATATGTCATTAGATCTAATATTGAAAAAAATGCAACATATTGCATCTACTTGTTAAAAATATCACTAAACTTGAAAGACCTCTGAGAACCGTAACTAAAAAGAATTGTAGCCTAAAAAATCCTTTTTATCAGGTCAGACTGGCATTCCTCTCTCTATACTCAGTTTCTTATAGACTCCCCTGAGGAGATCTATGTCTAGCCTTTTGAACCATGAAATATCCATTCCTTTTTGACCTTCTATTCCTTCACAGAATAAACAGTGCCTCAAATATTAAGTTAAAGGAATTAAAACTTCTGTGGCAAAGGGAGATACTGCCAGCACAGTTATCTGGAAGTTTGTAAACAATTATATGTCATTGGTGAATATTGAAATTATGTATATAAAATGCTTGTATTTAAAACAAATCCACAATGTGCCCTACTGGAAGAGAACAGAAAAGTACACCCACTATTGTAACTGTTTAAATGTATATATTTTAACAGTGGAAGCTGGAATACAGGAGGTTAACTTCAGTCCAGCAAAACTTCAGAAAAATAGCTGAAATTAAATTACTTTATGGCAGCTACAGATGCAATGTCTGTGCTGAGAAGCATTCTGTATTGTCTTCAGAGTGAACTAATTGCTACAATTGTTTTATGACTTCCAGCATCTGCCAAAGATCTGAGGTCTATGTATTTTCACAGGTAGATGCTAAATACTGCTAGCTTTCAGCAGTGGGGGGTTCACCTGGGATAGAGTTAGATGACAAGAAATTATGTGATTTTTGCAAGCTATCCTAGCAGTAATATTTGAGATATTAATTTGAGCAGTCTCTGAGAGAAGCACAGCATTCTGTATTTCGTTTTGGACCTGACAACAAGAAGATCCATTTACTACATCCGCCTTGCTCTTAAGTAAGTTAACTAGGATAAAAACCACAAACTGCATTGATAAACTTGCAAAAACAAAAAAGCAGGCAACGTGTAAGCTAAATCCACAAAGACGAACTACCACTTAGAAGTATAAAATGATCGCAAGCTTTATTCCAAAAATAAAACTGTATTAAAATGTTAGCGCTTTCATTTAAATAAATATTAAACTTCTTCAGACATCATTTTAAAATTTTCCCTCCATTTTAAATACATTTCCTTATAGTGACATCATTTCCTCTTAATCAAGTAACATTTCATTTAAAGCAATATTCAGTTTTAAAAAAAACACACACAACAATCAATTCATTCAAGGAAACTTTTTGATATGTGTCCATATCCAAGATGCCTTGCATTCTGTTGTTGTAATCATATAAATCCATGATGACTACCCCCCCACCCTTATCCCGTTTCATTATTCGTATTTTTTCTTTCTGTAAATGTGATAATGTGAACTGTTCATTTTCACTTAAGTTGTTCACAATTTTCTTATCATATTTATACTTATTCAAGTTCTTAAGATCTATTTCACATATCTTTTCATAAAGTGACAAACGGGGATGGAGGGGTGGGTTGTATGTACTACTAATACTATGAACGCTACTATGTCTCAGTATTCTACTTTGGTATAGCAATTTCAAATTAATTTTCCTTAAATATAATTTTAAATCTAAAACAGTTTTCGTAAAATTGCTTTTTACTGTGGGCACAAATGTCATCACTTTAGCAAGTAAATCTGCTACTTCACCATCAACATGCACATTTGAAAAAATATACACTTTAAAATCTTCATTTTCATTTTGCACTATAACACATTAATTTTCACTTCTAATATCAGAATCAACACCAACAATACTGATCATGTCATTTTGTGCATATTCGTAAACATTCAAGTCCTCCAATGTTTGTTTTTGGGCCTCGCCCCTTGAAACCCCGCTTGTTGCTGGTTTACATATTGTTGCGGGTTATTTTTATTGTTTTTAGTCCTCTCCGATCTCCTCAAGGCCGGGTAGTTTTGGTTATAGAAATTCTGGTTGTCACTATGATTCTCCATTTCTCCAGCTTTTGTTATACTTTCATATGCTACTCTTTTTTTGTTTATATTTTTATTATTGTTGTTCCGATCCTGGGAAATTGGGGGTCTCGGATATGCTAAACCATTTGCTTATTCATTTATATCTCTTTCCAATTTGCCAATCTTTCCACTCTTGAGCCTTTCAATATGTTGGTCTATACTATTGTAAATTCGAAGATGTTCATATTTACATTGTTCATATTGATTGTCTTCCCTAATGGCATTATCCAAAACTACCACCTCTTTGCTCAATTCATCTATTACTTTTTTGTTGTTTTTTACAAGAAATTCTAGTAATTCATAACAACATCTATCAAAAAGCTTGAGCAAATCAATGTGCAATGCAGAGTTTTCTGTCAGCCCTGTGGGAAAGCGCCACATACGCAACCCCTTGGGAATGACTTTCACTCTCATGCATTCACCTAGGTAAGCATTCTCCAATTGTAATTTTTTACATTGCATGAGCTTATCAAAGTCAGAGAGCTTACCGTTTAATGTCCCTTCTCCTTGAGTTTCTTTGAAAGAGAATGCTGTTATTAACCAGTCATTTAATTTTGGCACCTCTCTCCTCACGCCGTTGTTGTTAAAATTCGGTCATTTCTCTTCCATTGTGCATGCTCTGTTTCCTTGATTCCCACCATAGTTAGTTTGTAGCTCCTCATTGCTGTTCACTCTGCTGGACCCAGGAAAACTATGTTGTGACCTAAGGCATTGTGGTGTAAAGTCAAAGTGACTTCTAAATTAATGCTGCTTGTTGTACTGGTGTTTTGAGCGGGCTGCCTTCCAAAGTTGCCAGTATTTTCGCTCATACCCATCTTTTCATAGATGTTGTCAATCCTTTGTGTCAGCTGCATGATTAGGGCTGTTAACTGTCCTATAGACCCTTCGGTCCCTCCATTTAATGGCTGATCATTAGATAAATTGTTCTGTTGGGAATCAGTTGACCTGTTGCTACTTTCCATGACAAACTGAATAAAAACCACAAACTGCATTGATAAACTTGCAAAGACAAAAAAGCAGGCAACGTGTCAGCTAAATCCACAAAGACGAACCACCACTTAAAAGTATAAAATGATCGCAAGCTTTATTCCAAAAATAAAACTGTATTAAAATGTTAGCACTTTCGTTTAATAAATATTAAACTTCTTCAGATATCATTTTAAAATTTTCCCTCCATTTTAAATACATTTCCTTAGAGTGACATCATTTCCTTATAATCAAGTAACATTTCATTTAAAGCAATATTCAGTTTTAAAAAAACACAGACAACAAAGCTGCCCCATTCATGCATATAAAACCTTATTCAACTCTAACTTTATTATAAATTATCTATTTATTTCCTTTGTGAACCACATCACATATTGGGATTTAGTGGTGTGGATAGTGAACTCCTGTAGCCTGTAAACAGTGGTCACTAAAGAAGGTGTTTGTACTCTCAAGCAGCCACATGGTAGGCATTCAGAATTTCATATGACAATAGTTTTATTTATTTTTTTTGTTAGCTTAGCTAGTCAGGGAGAAGAGGCAAGGATGTCAGCAGAGGAGTATGGCAAGCTGACAAGGAGCCACTTGGCTAAGCTGTACCAAGCCAAAGGACTGATGCATGCCAACCTGACTAAAGGGACAAATGATTGCAGCCTTAACGACAGCTGCATCTCAGACCAGCAAGCAGGAGGACAACCAGATTGGCCTTGGGGATGTACAACTCTCAGAAAACGGACAGTTCAACCTTTCCACAGAGCACTTAAAGATCCATCTAGAGTTTAAGATACTTGAACTGGTGGCCAAACATTTGTAAATAGAATCAGAAGAGAGACTGTGTTGCTTACAGGATGAAGAAAATGAGAGGCAGAGGCAACATGAAATGGAAATGCTACCTCTTTGCCAGGGTCATGGAGGTAATGGGGAAGGGAGTAACTGAACCCCAGAAGCAACAAAGGTCAGTAAATTTCTTCTACAATTTACAGGGTGATAATTTTGATAGTTTTATTCATATGTTTGAAAGGGTATGTAAATAGTTTTATTCATATGTTTGAAAGGGTATGTAAACAGTATAATGTTGACCAAGGGCTCTGGGTATGGTTCCTGACCCAATTACTCCATAGTAAAGCTGTAATTACTATTTCTAAGTTGTTTGATACTGACTGATTAAGTTATAATACTGCTAAAAATTATTAGAGTGTTTTAAGTTAACACCTGAAGCTTATAGAAAAAAGTTTTGTGAACACAGACGCAAGGCAGGTGAAAGTGTGTGTGTAAATATATTGCTGAGTTAAATGCTTATTTTCATAGGTGGGTGAGTGAGTGCCAGATCACCACTTTTGAAGGGCTGGCAGACCTTTTGGTGAGGGAACAAGGCCTTAGCGCTTTGTCTGAAGACATAAGAATCTGGTTAGCAGATAGAGAATATAATACCGCAGATGAGTTGGGGAAAAAGGGAGACCTGCACCTAGCAAGCAGGACATCACTGCACAGGAAAGGGATATCCAGTGCAGCTCATGGGTCTAGGGGAACCCATGGTGAGTGGCCTAAACCACCCCAGCAAAGTCCACCAGTAATAGGGGAAGTCACTAGTTCAGGTACACAGCCAGGAGCAAGGGTAAAATGTTTTAATTGTAACCAGTGGGGCCATGTAGCATATAGATGTCCATGGAAGCAAGGTGGGGGACAAAAGGTAGGAGAGCCACTAAGTGGGAATGACAGAATGCATGTGGTACATTGTCTGCAGACAACAAGGGTACCAAACTACCATAAGAGGTTATATCATATCTTAGTAGATGGGAAACAGATCACTACTAAGAGATACACAGCCTCTGACCTAACGATTGTGAAGCCTGCAATGGTTAAAGAAGAGCACTACTTGTTTGGACAGTCTACTCCAGTCAGAGCTTTAGGAGGGACACCATTCCAAATACCTTTGGTTAGGGTTCACCTTGACTGGGAGGGTGGAAAAAGAAACAAGCAAGTAGGTGTGTTTGAGGATATCCCTGCATATGTCCTGATAAGGAATGATTTTGATAATGCAGTATCTTGTGTGCATGCAGTTACATGCAGTCAGACTAGGAGACAAGCATGTGGGTCTGATAGCTTGAGAGAGACCCAGATAGATCACACACATGAAGCCAGGACTGGTGAGGTGGTTACTTCAGGGAGGGAGCTACTCTCTAGCAGTGAGACTGAAGGAGAGCCACAGCTGCTTGTGGGTACTGATGTTCTCTTGGACAGAGTGACTGCAAGGGTATAGATGAGTTTTAGTACTCAGGCTGATAGTGAGGCACCACTCTCAGAGGATACAAAATTTCCTGTGAAAGGGGAACTGGAAAGGGTTACAAAGAGAGAGTTGAGACAGGCTTATCTCTCAGACTGTACGTTACAGGCCTTGAGGGAGTTAGCCAGAGAGACATTTGATTCTCAAGGTTAAGGGGAATCTGTATACTGGGACAAGGGGTTTCTGTATAGAGAGTAGACATCTGAGGTAGGGCTAGAGTGTGAGAGAATACAGCAGTTATTAGTGCCCAGAGACTACCATCTGGCACTTCTAGCCATAGCCCATGATATTTCCTTTGCAGGTCATATGGGCATAAAGCATACCAAGAGACGTATTCTGCAGAACTTTTATTGGCCTGCAATTTCCAGAGACATAACAGGGTACTGCAGGACCTGTGAGCAGTGCCAAAATGTAGACAAGGCAGGAGACAAGGTGAAAGCTACTTTGATACCTTTGTCTGTGATTGTGCAGACATTTCAGAGGGTAGCTATGGATATTGTGAAGCCTCTGCATACCCCAAGTTCCACAGGGAAGAATTATATCCTAGTGGTAGTAGATTATACTACCAGGTATCCTGAGGCAGTGGCTCTGTCCTCCATTGAGGCAGAAAAGGTGCAAATGCTTTTTTAGAGATTTTCAGCAGAGTAGGTTTCCTAAAAGAAATCCTGACTGACAGAGGTGCCAATTTCATGCAAGACCTGCAGGCTTGTCTGTGGAAGCACTATATAGTGAAGCACCTAAAGACCACCCCTACCATCTAAGATTAATGGTTTTGTGGAGAGGTTAAACTCTGAGCTAACGGCCATGCCATGGACATTTGCAGACCAGTTTAAGAGGGTGTGGGACCAATATTTGCTCCATCTGTTGTTTGCTTACAGAGAGGTGCCAGGGAATCCATATGTTTTTCACCCTTTAAGTTGCTGTATGGACATAGGGTGAGGGGACCTCAAGATTTGATTTGTGATGAGTGGAAGGGTGAGTGTGAATCCCACAAGGAGTCTGTTGTGGTATATCCCCTAAATCTCAGGACAAGGCTCAGGGAACTCCTGGGCTTGGCCCAGAACCTTGCAGAAGTCCAACAGCAGAAAAAGATCTGGTGCAACAGGAATGCTCAAGCTAGAGAGTATGTTGTGTGGCAGCAGGTTATGGTTCTCATTCCTGTCAGGCACAACAAGCTGCAGGCAGCTTGCAAGGGACCCTTCAACATGGTAATGAAGGTCGGTGATGTTAACTACATGGTAGAACTACTAGGCAGGAGGCAGAGGCACAAACTGTACCATGTTAACATCATGAAACCTTACCATGATAGAGAGGCACTGGTGCTAAGTATTTGCAGCAGAAGGCAGGAGGAGTCTGATAGAGATCCATAGCTACAGGGAGCCAGCCAGCAAAATCCCAAATTACTATGGTGGAGCCGGCATATGATATGACAGTGCAGAACCTCAGTGGGATTAGCAATGCCAATGCAGATGGGCTCTCAAGACAGGGTATGGTGCAGTGTATTACCAGATAGGCTCATCTCTCTCAAGCAACATTTTTCAAGGGTTACTTGAAAAACTAGCTTGAGTCTTTGACTGGGGAAGAAGTGTAACAAAGGGAGATACTGCCAGCACAGGTATCTGGAAGTTTGTAAATAATTATGTCATTGGTGAATATCAAAATGATTTATATAAAATGCTGATATTTAAAATAGATCCACAGTATGCCCTGCTGGAAGAGAAGAAAAATGTACATGCACTATTGTAACTGTTTAAATATATATATTTTAACAGTGGAAACAAGAATACAGGAAGTTAACTTCAGCCCAGTAAAACTTCAGAAAAATAGCTGAAATTAAATTACTTCATGAGAGCTACAGACACAATGTCTGTGCTGAGAAATGTCCTGTATTGTGTTTGGAGTGAACTAATTACTACAATTGTTTTATGGCTTCCAGCATCTTCCAAAGATCTGAGGTCTATGTATTTTCACAGGTAGATGCTAAATACTGATAGCTTCCAGCAGTGGGGGTTTCAGCTTGGATAGAGTTAGATGACAAGAAATGATGTCATTCCGTAAGCTGTCCCAGCAGTAGTACTTGAGATATTAATTTGAGAAATCTCTGAGAGAGACACAGCATTCTGTATTCTGTTTGGACTTGACAACAAGAAAATCCATTAAAGGACAACAATGGGATATTCAATCAGATTGCTCAACCTGCTGTCTCTTTTAGTCCCTGTTTGTTGATACAGCCTCAAAAAAATCAAAACCACGCAGCTTTACAAAGTAATTCACTCAACTGTTTTATCTCTTAGGCTTCCTACCTTCCCATACTGTTTTACTTTCATTTAGAAAACCAAGTTGAAAATCCTCTAGCTGGCTCTTAAATGATGATGTCACATCTGCCAGAGCTGTTGCTGTAGTTACAGGGACGTTTTCTCCCCCAAAGTGACGTAAGCACTGCCTGATTTGCTTGCTCTGTAGAAGAGCCAGTTGACCTCCCACATTGTGATGTTAGAGTTGCCTTGCCCTGCCCACTCTTAACCTAATAAAAACTAGCTGGTGCTATGTGGAACTACGTTTTATTGTAAGTGTATTCTGTCGAGTGCATTCGTTGGAGTGACTTCTGGAAAGTTTGCATTGCCTGCATCTTCTCCTGCATTTCTGTACTTCATTGGTAAGGTAAGTCTTAAGAGCCCCTGTTTGTATGCATTCCTAGCCATGAAATTTAGGGATCCCAAGTTTCTCAGTGCATAGTGATATAGTTTATGCTTTCTGTTTGTGAGGGTACCTACCATGTGCTTCAATATTATATGCCGCTGCCAACTTTTTATAGCGTAACCTAGTTCTTTTGTGTTTGTTTGCTGCTGCTGGGTTATATTGATGATTATATGTTACTGCTGCTGCTTGGTTCTGTTTTGTATCTAATGCTGGCATCTTCATTCTCAAATCGATGTGTGTTTGTGTGTGTGAATGCTGCCTTCTGGTTTCTCATGTCCCATGCAAGCAAGGGGCAAGAGTGTGTGTGCATTTGTGTGTGTGTGTGTGTGTGTGTGTGTGTGTGTGTGTGTGTGTGTGTGTGTGAATGCAAGCAAAGGGCAAGTGTGTGTGTGAATGCAAGCAAGGGGCAAGTGTGTGTGTGTGTGTGTGTGTGTGTGTGTGTGTGTGTGTGTGTGTGTGTGTGTGTGTGTGTGTGTGAATGCAAGCAAGGGGCAAGTGTGTGTGTGTGTGTGTATGTGTGAATGCAAGAAAGGGGCAAGTGTGTGTGTGTGTGTGTGTGTGTGTGTGTGTGTGTGTGTGTGTGTGTGTGTGTGTGTGTGTCTGTGAATGCAAGCAAGGGGCAAGTGTGTGTGTGTGTGTGTGTGTGTGTGTGTGTGTGTGTGTGTGTGTGTGTGTGTGTGTGAATGCAAGCTAGGGCCAATTGTGTGTGTGTGTGTCTGTGTGTGTGTGTGTGTGTGTGTGTGTGTGTGTGTGTGTGTGTGTGTGTGTGTGTGTGTGTATGTGTGTATATGTGTGTGTGTGAATGCAAGTTAGAGGCAGGTGTGTGTGTGTGTGTGTGTGTGTGTGTGTGTGTGTGTGTGTGTGTGTGTGTGTGTGTGTGTGTGCGTTTATAGTGTATCATTTGTTAGCTATTTAATCAAACAGGAAGGAAAAATAAGGGGGAGTTTGATGCTTTGCAAAGCAGTGATTATTCCCAATGCTATGGAGCTTGGTTCTAAATTTGACAGGAGGAGTGCAAAAAAAAGTCTCCCACTCTAAGGAAGGAAAGGCTGACAAGAAAACAGTATATTAGTCTGGTCACCTGCTGTGAGCTGTCAATCACACGCAGATAATGGGTCAAATTACCCTTAGCTCTTTGACAGCTAGGGAAGGTAGGTGTGAAGGGGGAGGGTAGCTACCTTGAAGAACTAGATTTCAGCCTTCACAAAAGAAATCAAGTTACCATTTCTAAGATGAAAGAGCAATAAAATGCACTTTTCAATTCTGTTCAGTAGCATTAGCACTGCTTGTGTTTGAAGTAGTCATTGAAAAAGGATACAATTTTAACCAAAAGTAGATGAATATAACACAGCAGTGAATGCCTGTAAAAGCAGTGCACTGACAGGAGCTTTAGGGAAAAAGTGGCAGACATGATGCAATTTTTTGGAGACAAACAATGCATTCTGGGATACTAAGAGGCAGACTAAACAATCAGAATTATTTCAAGATGCCAGACCCCATGTGGTCAGAGTCAGAAATTGCATATAAAAGTATCTAAAAAGATCTAAATAGTCCCAGAGTGGTGTTAAAATGTAAGAAACACCAAACCATGGTGAAATAAACATGTTTTTTGAGTCTGTGGGTGTGGTTCTCCTTTAATCACATCTGCTTTGCTCTTAAGTAAGTTAACTAGTGTATAGTAATTATCTTAGATACTGTTAGGAATATAGCAAAGCTTATTTTAGATATTTTTCTTTATTTATTTGAGACTGCCCTGCAATGTTATTTTAAATATTTCCTCTGAGTTTGAATTCTGATGTCACTGTAAATATATACTGAATGAATATGTTCTTGTTCTTTTATTATTCATTATTAAATATATTTAAACCTTTCATTGTGGCTGATATTTGTAGAGATATTTAAGTTCTGACAGTACTTGCATATTTATTTGATGACACTGTGGACCACTCCTAATAGCCTTGCTCTTGGTCAAACTAACATTTGTGTTAATAGTAATATTATACAGTAAGATTGGACACCCTTTGTTAAGGGCCTTAAAGTAGCTGATAAGGAGCTGAGCGGTAACAGTGATAACTACCTTATAGTCTGGGCAAAAGGAGGCATAGCTAGTAAACCTATGCTAGCTTTTCGAAGTGTGTGTGCGTGTGTGTGTGTGTGTGTGTGTGTGTGTGTGTGTGTGTGTGTGTGTAAATCAAACCTCAAAGAGTGTGTGAGTCAGCTACATGGGCAGGGACACCAAGCCCTGGTTGGACAGAGAGGCTGCTGGAAGTCTTGGCTTGGCCACTCAGCTGAGATCTCAACTCTATAGCTGTGCCAGTGGGGAGTCTTACTGGGAATCTGGGGAAAGAGGGAGAAACCAGCCATGGACTGACTGTGGTCTCTGCTCATAAGGGAAATTCCACTTGATGCAGAAAGTTGCATCTGGAAATACTGCGTGAGTGTACCTTGTCATCTGTCCAGTATACGTCCCCCAGTGTTGCTAGTGGTGATGATTACAGCTCCTTGATTTCTGATCTAGTGGTGGGTTGTTACACCTTCATCAACAGATAAATAAGAAATGCTGATGTGATAGATATAAATCCCAGAAAATCCCTCATCATTGGAACAAACTAATACTACATGTCAAGCAGAGTAGTACCCTTGTTACCGCCAATGTAAACCTAGAAAATTAGATGGACAGCCTCAAATTCTCCCTTCTCTATAGTGTTTTCTTTCTTTGAGGCTAGATAGAATTTTTGATTTTGAATTAAATTTTTTTTTTTTTGATAGGTTTGAAATAATGTGTGCAGACTGATTACATAGTATGTGCATATGAATGTGCTTACCTGTGAATCTATGAACACACACACACACACACACACACACACACACACACACACACACACACACACACACACACACACACACACATGTACGCACATGCACACGCAAACATGTGAGGAGAGGTTCACTTTTTGTTGCATATAATTATGCAATAGCATTTTATGAATGTAACTTCTGTTTCCTAATAAGAAAGATACTGAAATTACTTTTTTTGTGACTGGTATGGGTTCTGGGAATAGACCTGCATTTTCAATTGCACATTAATCTGGTTATGAACCAAAATATATGAGATACTAATGCTTTGTTTCTACTTTAGAAAAGGTCGTTTTTGGAAAGTTACATTGGGTGTGCAAAGTAAAATTAAAATATTATTGGAAAGACATGACATGTTGCGTCATGCTATGCACTGTATGGGCATTTTATATTGAGAAAATGTGCCTTTCCTATTGTGAGAAAAATAACATTATTTGAAACTATAAAAGTTAGCATGTATGATTCATGCATTCATTTATAGTCTGTATGTTCATGGTACTTGACCATGAGTGTCAAATTGTACCATTGTGACTACTGTAGCAGTATAACTGCGGTGTCTCAGATACCTTTTGTTTGATTTAATTAGGGATTTACTGTGTTCTTTATGATATATATTTTGATTCTATAGCTGTATCATTATTTGTGTTTCATTGGTTTGGTTTCAGCTATTTGAGATTTGCCAGCTTAAATTGGATATGCTGCCATAAATTCAGTTTGAAAAAAAATGGTTGAAAAATGGGGTGATTAGGATATGGGTAAGATGGAAAGAGATGACATTAAGGAGGCAGGTGAGGGTGAGAAGGGTAAGGAATGTAGGGGTATTAGAGAATTGGAATCACTGCAGCCAGTGTAAGCCATAGTCAGCTGTATTTGTGAAGTAATGGCATTGTCAGCTATACTATGTAATTGTTATTTTGTGTTGGTGGGGTTTATTTTTGTGTTTGGTGGAAAGTGTATTTATGTTTTATAAGTGCTACTAAATGTATTATTGTGAAGAATAATAAATGCAATATGAACACACACACACACACACACACACACACACACACACACACACACACACACACACATGAACACACATAAACATGCACACAGACACATTAAGATCTACTTATTTCAGGTGCATCATTAAATAGTTTTTGTCATATGCCCCCAATCAATTTTAAATCTATTTTAGGCACAACGAAGTCTATGAAGGGTGATTATGCAGACCAGTAGATGCAAAACGTAGATACAGCTTTTCCTTAAGCTTAAAAATGAAGTACCCTAAAATCCGCATTAACTTTATATGAAACTGTAAAAGTAACAGGTATGAATCAGTACACTAGTTTGTTGTCATTGTACTCGATCATATCATTATTACAGGACTGAGATATTGCTCCATAGTGACATAGATACAGCTGTGCAGTCATTAACTGCCAGCATGTCCTATTTTTTATGCTTAACTCTTCACTATTTATATATGGCAAATGTTATTTAAAGACTTCTGTTAAAAGAGACATCAGTGTAAGAAATCTGAAGATACCAGTGCAATGAATGTTTTCATTTTTCTCAACCATTATGCTGATTTTCCCTTTGTTGGAGACAGTTTCCTTTGCATCACTGCAGGTAACAAGAATATGACTCATTAAACAATGATGATGACAGACACGTATATATGCTTAAGTGACAGATTTCCAGCTGACAGAGCTTTGAATTATTCTCTTTCTTAAGACCCTTTTTATGTTGCTAATTGTTGGTACTTTAATAAAGTTGATCAGTCAAATGTGATTCTATAGACTGAATTTTCAGTCAGATCTGTTCAGTTATTTGTGATTTAGTGAAATGTGATTCAGTCAAAATAAGTGTGTGTGTGTGTGTGTGTGTGTGTGTGTGTATGATTCTTGAATTTTGCCATGAAATTTGAGATTGCAGTATCTCGGTAATTTCTCTTCTCTCCAAGATGGTGTGATCATGGAGCTGGTAGCAGTGGGGGACGCATACATCAGAAAGGAGCAGGTGGCAAATGCTGTTTCTGGTGATGTAATGAGCTCGATTAGAGTTTGCAATCAAGTAATGCACACGTTTTGTGATAAAGGATACAGGAGATGAACAAAAAAGACCTAGAGCTTCATTATGGAGCTTCATTATTGAGCCACATAAAACAAAATGTATTCCCAAATAGTGACAGTTTACACTCTGGACTTAAACATGGGCCCTGCAGGAGGGAACGGTGGTTGCCTTCTAGCTTTCTAACAGTTGACAAAAAGTCTATGATCCCTTACTATTGCTACCCCTTTTGTTTGCCTATAGTATTCACCCTCAAATGTAAAATAGTTATTGGACAGAATGTGCTCCATAACAGCCATCAAAAAATTCAACATAGTATCAGAAAATGTAATGAGTTCTCAAACTGCTTCATAGAATAAATCAAAACCCTCCTTGTGGGGGATATAAGTGAATAAGTCCACTATGTCAACAGTGGAAAAAATAATGCTATCATTGTACCAAGACTCATTAAATTTAGACAGTAAGTCCCAAGAGCCCTTTAGCAAATAGTCCACTAAACCAATAGTGTCCTTTAGAATTCTATCTACAGATGTACAAAGGGTATATGTAGAACTATTCTGTGCTGAAATAATGACCCTAAAAGGGGGATCATCTATGCACTTATGTACTTTTGGGATGCCAAAGGCTGCTGGGATAAGTGGAGGTTCAGAAGTCAGGAAATTAAATAAATCCTCTGAAATGGTTCTTTGTAACAGAGAATCTTCTACAAATAATTGGATTTTTCTGTGCTAACATGACTTCATTCCTAGATGCAACCTGATATTTCTCATTGTCAGCAAAAATCATTGTAAGATTATTAATACAATCAATACTGTTAAACAAAACACCCCCCCCCTACCCTTATCAGGTTTCATAATTCTTAGCTCTTTATTTGTTCTAAATTGTTTAAGTAAAGTGTATTATTCAATACTCAAATTAAAATATTTTTCAAGCCTAAAATATTTAAACTCGTTCTGAATATCTACTTCACAAGATTTTTCTAAAGCTAGAATAAGGGGCTGCAGTGGTGGATTAAAACAACTTTTCTTTTTCAATTTAAATTTGTCTTCCTTTCCAGGGAGATCCTGTCCCTTGAACAAAATTTTAAAATTTAGGTTCCTAGTGAATAACTTCAACTCAGTAATAACATCCACCGTGTTCTATGTGAAAGTAGGGACAAACTTAAACCCTTTCATAAATAAAGAAAAGTTGTTTATATCCAAAACCTAATCAGTATAATTATAGAGCTTAAGATCTTAAACTCTTCATAAGAAGCACATTTGCCATTATTAGTCAGCACAATATTAGACTGTGTGTCGGTACCATTTACCTGTATTGGTTTCTGTATTTGTTTTTGCCTCTGTTGTTGTTTCTTTGTGCATGAGTCTCTCCTAAAAAAGCCCTCTGCCTATTCTTATTTTACAAATGTTCTGATCTTCTCAATACAGGAAAATTGGCTTCATATTGGTCTACACCCTGGTCATAATTATTCATATTCTCATCAGTTTGTATGTCTTCACCTAATGGTGGTAAATGTTGGTTAAAACCTTCTTTGTAACCCGCCTGTACAAAACCATTTTGTGAACCAATAAACCATTTTGGTAGAAAATACACTTGTTTTTTTAAATAGTCATTTTCTTCCCTTAAAAGTTTCTTACTTTTACACTCTAAGTTCAACTTTACATTGTTGTCCACTTTTTCAAAAATTGTCTCATATTGCACCTTATTAACATCAAACAATACATAATTTGTAAGCATATTATTCATTTTATCGAAATCATCAAGCATTATTTTAATATGCTTGTTGTTTGTTTTTATAATAAATTTCATCAATTCTAACCCAAAGCCGTCAAATAGAGCAAAAAGTTAATCTGTGTCACAATTGTTTACATCCATGCCATTAGGAAATTTATATAGTCTAAGCCCTTTATGGGCATGCCGTTTCTTAAGGCTTTCTTGTAAATACAAATTGTCACATTGAATGGCACCTTGTACCTTCAACATAGTGTTCTCAAAGTCCCTCAAGGTGGAATTAAAGGATTTGTAATCCAATCCACAAACTTGCTGTGAGTCTCTTGCAGGGAAAAAAAATGTCCCTCATAATCCATTCTTTAAAGAAAACAGATGCCAAATGGCCATCTGCTGAGTTGGAACTGTTTTCTTCACTCCTATGCGATCATATACTGCCCTCTTGTGGATTTTCAATAGCAGCAGCTTGATTTCCATGCCTAGCACGGCTGCCTGCTGAGTTAGGCTTGTTTGAAGTATTTATTTTCGATCTTATACTACCCTCTTGTGGATTATCAGAGAAGTCACCTTGGTTTACAAGCCTAGGGTGAATAAGTGAAAAATCCTTTCTCTGAACGTCATTTTGGTTGGATGTATTCAAAGCATTGTTGCACATAACATCCCCCTCTTGGTCAAATCGGCAACCTGCTGGGACAAAACGGCAATCAGGGAAGCTAGATCACTGTCGGTAGCTGAAGTGTTGACCGGAGAAAAAGATAAACCATCCGTTAACACAGACACAGATCCCTTTCCTCCATTAACATCATTGGTTTCATCCATTATTCCGTTCTAAACTCAATTAAAGAGCAAAATAAAATAAAACAACAGGTGGCTGTTCCAAAAGTGTAAAAACACAGTACAAAGTCAATTTTAGCCACAAAATGCCTGTTGTTGTAAGCCTCAAATACTGTGCCAGCCATGAAGCACTACTCAAAGCCAAACAGACTTCAAACACCAATAACAACAACAAATCCGTTTGATAAGGCACCAAAAAACAACTGATAAAATTTAAAAGGTGCCAATATGAGCAAGTAGCTACGCCATAAGCCCAACACATGAAACAAAATGCTCATAAAGAATATGTTACTCCAGTCTCTTTATTGTTAAGCATTTTCTTCCCCAAGTATACACCTCAGGGACTTCCTCAGAACAAGAAACAGAAGAAATTACATTGTTCCAAGTCAACACCCTTTATATGCAATGAAACAATCAATTAATCAATTATTCTTCCACAATTTTAAAGACAAAGACACTCAAACACTAAATACCTTTGTACTTTAAATATACACACAAAAAACTTTAGAAAATGTTAAATTTTACATTATTAAAAATAATAGATTATAAAAACACAATACAATTCAGATGTTTAAAGCTCTTTTTCTTAGAACAGGAACCAGGGAAATATGGTCGTTTAACTCTGGTTCAACAGTGGCATTTAATCTAATAATCCAATAAAACCCTCTAAGGTCAACCTGAAGCTCCCTCCAACCACCTCTAAAATTCTGTGGGACAACTTCTAAAATGCCAAACTTAAATTATGTATTTCCCTCACATGTTAGTGTGTGCCTATACAATGCATTATTTACATTCCCCTTATTAATGGCATAAAGGTGTTCATATATTCTGGTCTTAAAATTCCTTTCCGTTTTGCCATTATAGTAATATAAACATATTTGGCAAACTGAAATATATATAACACCTCTCGTGTTACAATTACCCTTATGTAGAGGAATGCCCATACCATGCCCAGCTATCAAGGCCATGTCGCTATCTAAGATGTAGGATCAGTGATTGCTACTACCACATTTAGTAGTTCCTTTGTTGAACATAGTCTTGTTAAGGAAAGTGTGCTCTATCAAATATTTAAAATTCCTTCCAGCTTTGTAAATAAAGCTTGGTGTCACACCAAGTGTGTGAAAAATATAAAAGTTTCCTTTGAATATATGCCAATTCTTCTTTATAATGTCCTTCAATGCACATTCACCTGAACCATAAGGGATGACCATATTAGTGTCAAAATTGACCCTATCAGTATGTTGACTACCCGTTTTTTGAATAGTCACACCACTTTCCAATAAGGGCTTATATTTTGAACCCCATCCTTCCATCATTCTTTTTGCTACTTCTTCAAGAAGTCCTTTTGGGTATCCCCTTACCCTAAACACTTCTGTTATGCTGGAAACTTCTTCCAAGAAGGTAGCATATGTAGAACACATTCTCCCAGCCCTTACTAATTGCCCCTTATAGATGTTTCTCTTCATATGAAAGGGGTGACTACTCTGAAAATCAAGGTAGTTGTTGGAGAAAATGTCTTTCCGAAATATTCTAAAGTCAAATTTTTTATTGGATGTGTCCTTAGAATCCAGTTATTTTTTTTTGAGTTAGAACTGTTACCTTTCCTTCCCCTTCTACATCCTTTCTTTATGCATACCACTCTATTGTCTTTTGCTACATAACTCTAGAAAATATCCTTACCTTCCCTAAGCTTGTAGAACATAGTTGCACTGTATAACTGATTGCCTCCAGCCTCCAGCTGTAACCTGCTCCGTTCGCCCTGTGGGTTCACTCCGCTTCCCTACCCTACCCCCAATTCCCACCCACACCCAGTGACTATAGCCTTATACCTCACTTACCACACCCTCTCCCTCATCCCACGAATCATACACAATAATCAATTTACTAATACATGCACACCCATCCTGTTTTTCCACTACCTCCATAAACTATCTCTATAGTAATTCACCACACCCTCTCTTCCTTAACCACTATCTTTTGTCACCTTCCCCTTTACTCTATTCTCTTTCATTATTACCTTGCTTCCTACATTTCTACTCAATTTCCTAGAACCTCCTACGCATAATCTCTAAAAATGACCCTAACTGTAAAATCAAAAATTACTAAAACCCTACTCTTAAGCATAATTTCAACTATCCTGACCTATGCCTACATACTCACCTCATTTGAAAAGCCATACTATAACCACTTTAACTACTCCCATAAACAGACAACATTTCACAATTCTGTCCTCCCTAAAAGTAAAATTAACATTACCTCAACTTCCAGCTACCTACTACCTAAATACCATAGACTCTCCCACATTAAATACCATACACCCACAATAAGGAGAGTGAAATATCTAACAAACGTTATTAATAACCCTACATCAATACTCTGTAAACCTAGCTTAAAAGATGGTGATATCCACCCCAACCCTGGCCCTACAAATCCACCTACCCTGTTAACCCAGCCCAAACTCCCCAACTCTTTCCTATTAGGACATCTAAATATCCGAAGCATTAATAACAAAGTAACCTATCTCCATGCCCTTCTAGATACCCATAGCTTTGACATCCTCTGTCTAACAGAAACATGGTTAAAACCAGAAACCAAAGACAATGAAATCATTCCCCAAGGATACAATATACTAAGACTAGACCATATAAAAAGTAAGGGTGGTGGAGTAGCAGTCTTATTCAAAGAGGGACTTCAAATCTCCTCTTTACCATTTGACCCACCACAAGACAGTAAAGCTGAAGTGCTTATCACTAAATTTCAAATAAACCAAAACAAAATCTCTATATATCATCTGCATCTACCTTCCACCTGGTAATAATATTAGCACTATAGAAAATATTCTAAGCTGGGTGTCCTCTACATACCCCCAAGAAACTATTATACTTGGTGATTTTAATACTGATTGGAAAACTGTCACAGCTGATAATCCCTCCTCCCATATCTACCTTCATGGATTCAGTCAAACTATCACATCTTCTACCACAATCAACAAACCAAACAAAAAAGAGAGCATCCTAGACTGGATTCTTATAAATAGACAAAAACACATTTACAATGTAGGAACTCTACCAGATGATGTTAGTGATCATACTTTAACCTATATCCTTAGGCATAAAAATGATATCTCAAATCTCCCCATTTATAGATACATACGTACCAATAAACACTTTAACCCAACATTATTCCAAAATGAACTAAGTGCTTGTGACTGGAACCCTCTAAAAACTCTACCACTTCAAGAAGCTGTCGACTATCTAAACTCCAAATTCCTATCTATCCTTGACAGGCATGCGCCCAAAAGGACCATCAGAATGAAAGCCAAACCAGCCCCCTGGCTTACCAAAGAAACCAAACAAAAGATCTTACTTAGAAATAAAACCTGGGCAAAGTGGAGAGCTAACAAAAATATTTCTGATCAACAACTTTTTAAGCAACTAAGAAATACTACAAAAAAGGCAATACTCTCAGACAAAAAGAACTACTACTGTAAACTACAGCAAAATCACCAAAATAACCCCCAGAAGTTTTGGTCTAGTGTATATAAACTCCTTTCCCTATGGCACTCTCATACACCTACCCCACTTCTGGCAGACCCAAACGCCCCCCTCCAAACTGCCAATGCCTTCAATTCTTTCTTTACAGAAACCACACAAACACTAGCAAGCCAACTTACTCCAGACAGCTCAAACCTTGCCACGTCCATGCCTAGTATTCTACCAGTATTCTCTATGCAACCAATATCTACCACTCTCATCTACAAATTCATCCAAATACTTAAGCCTTGTACCCCTTCTGCTGACCAGTTACCTTCTGAATACCTCCAAAAAGCAGCCACAGTAATTTCCTATCGTATATCCATCCTCATAAACAGAACCATTAAGGAAGGTTACATTATAAACATTTGGAAAGTCTCCCATATCATTCCCCTTCACAAAGGCGGCAACTCAAATTACTACTCTAACTATCGGCCAATAGCACTCTTATCACCCTTAGCAAAAATCATGGAAAAATGCGTTCATCATCAACTTTTAAACCATTTAACACAAAATAACATAATAGCTAAATGCCAGCATGGTTTTAGGCCATCTCATAGTACCATAACCGCTCTGTTATCCTTTACAAATGTTATAAATAGAAATCGCAATAACAACAACCTCTCATCTGCACTCTTTATTGACCTCTCCAAAGCTTTTGACATGGTAAACCATGCACTTCTAATCAACATTATTGAATCCTTCTCTCTTGACTCTTTAGCTATTAAATGGTTTAGGTCCTACCTAACCAATAGACAACAAGCAGTTCTCTGGGAAAATAATATATCATCCCTTCTACCTGTCACCCTGGGAGTCCCTCAGGGCTCCATTCTAGGCCCACTTCTTTTTTCTCTTTTTATTAACGACCTGCATGTAGCAATCCCACATGCCACCTGCATTCAATATGCAGATGATTCAACATTAATTTGCTCAGCAAGCTCACCATCTGCACTACATTCCCTGACTCAGAATGTATTCAACACAGTTGAAACATGGTTCACAAAATGTTGTCTCCTTCTTAATGCTAAGAAAACCAAGCTCCTTCTCTTTACACCCTCCAATAAGTCTACCCCAATTGATTTCTCTGTCATTTCCAATAACCGCACAATCATACACCCTGACTCTACAAACAAACTGTTAGGAATTACTATTGATAACAACCTTACATTTGATAGTCACATAAATAACACCATTAAAAATGTCAACAGGAAAATTGGCTCCTTATATTGAATCAAAACTTTCTTAACTCCAACAGCTAAAACCAAAATTGCTCATTCCCATTTAATTTCTACTCTTCTTTATGCCTCTCCCATATACACTAACCTCAAAAAGAATAACCTTGTCAAACTAGAGCATGCCTATAACAGCATCACCGGATTTGCCACTGGTAATCCCTTTCAAACTCACCACTGTCTAAATCTAAAGCAGCTGGGCTGGTTTGAACTTCAAAACCTTCTGAAAATCTCCCAACTAACCATGGCCCACAAGATATTCTATCAACCTAATAGCACTCCTATACTATCCAATCTCATAATCCCCTATAAAAACCTAATCTCACTACGCTCTTCTAACAAGCTTCTAGCTAGCATAACCAAAACTAACAACTTGGCTGGAGATTCCCTGTTTTCTAACAGTGGTAAAAGACTGGAACCTCCTTCCCAAGGAACTAACATCACTTCCTTCCTTGCCTCTCTTTAAACAAAGACTTAAAACACACTTTAAAACACACTGGTTATGTCCATGCAGTAAATCTGACTAACCTTTCCCTCTGCTAATATTATTTCTTCATCCTACCAATTTTTCACACATATTTGTACAATTTCTATGATGAAGAACTGAACTGGTGACCACAATGAAACATTTTGGTAGTTTCTATCCTGCTTATTGTTAGTACAATCCAGTCCATAATAACGCTATGTCACTTTTATCAGTATAAATAATTCATCTCACCTTCTTTATGATTTCTATACTAGTGTAAATAACTTTTTTTATCACTTTTTTATTATTGATTCTTGTATATTTTTATTTAAACTACTTTCATTTACCATGTTTCAACTATGAGTACCATCCTTGTTTTGTATTTCAAGTTATGATCTAATTATTAATGCTGGAGCTTTTCTCCCCGGGCCTCTACTGAAAATGGAAATGTATATCCAGCTAGACTAGCCCAGTAAACAAATGTAAAATAAATAAAATAAATAAACACATCCAGATACTCTATTTTCTCTCTAGAATGTTTGGCTGTAAATTTAAAAAATACACATATCTGATTGATGTTGCCCCAAAACCTATCAAGATCCACATTCGAATCATTCCATAAAATAAACACATCATCCAAAAAGCGATAATAGGTACACCATAAAGGTTTAAAAGCACTTTTGAAAATATATTTCATTTCCCATGCATATAAAACCAAATTGGCATAAATGGGGGCACATGTTGCCCCCAATGCTACCCCTTGTGTTTGCCTGTAGTATTTGCCCTCAAATGTAATTGGACAGAATGTGGTCCATAACAGCCATCAAAAAATTCAACATAGTATCAGAAAATGTAGTGAGTTTTCTAACTGCTTCATAGAATAAATCCAAACCCTCCTTGTGGGGGATGGATGTGAATACAAGTCCACTATGTCAGCAGTGGAAAAAATAACGCTAATAATAGTGTCCTCAAAGTCCCTCATGGTGGAAGTAAAGGATTTGTATTCCAATCCGCAAACTTGCTGTGTGTCTCTTGTAGGAAAAAAAATGTCCCTCATAATCCATTCTTTAAAGAAAACAGATGCTGAATGGCCTTCTGCTGAGTTGGAACTGTTTTCTTCACTCTTATGCGATCGTATACTGCCATCTTGTGGATTTTCAATAGCAACAGCTTGATTTCTGTGCCTAGCACAGCCGCCTGTTGAGTTAGGCTTGTTTGAAGTATTTATTTTCAATCTTATACTGCCGTCTTGTGGATTATCGAAGAAGTCACCTTGGTTTACAAGCCTAGGGTGAATAAGTGAAAACTCCTTTCTCCAAACGTCATTTTGGCTGGATGTATTCAAAGTATTGTTGCACATAACATCCACCCTCTTGGTCAAATCGGCAATCTGTTGGGACAAAATGGCAATCAGGGAAGCCAGATCACTGTTGATAGCTAAGGTGTTGACCATAGAACAAGATAAACCATCCGTTAACATAGACACAAATCCCTTTCCTCCATTAACATCATTGGTTTCATCCATTATTCCATTCTAAACTCAATTACAGAGCAAAATAAAATAAAACAAATGGCTGTTGCAAAAGTGTAAAAACACAGTACAAAGTCAATTTTAGCCACAAAATACCTGTTGTTGCAAGCCTAAAATGCTATGCTGGCTGTGAAGCACTGCTCAAAGCCTAATGGACTTCAAACACCAATAACAACAACAAATCCATTTGATAAGGCACCAACAAAAACAACTAATAAAACTTCAAAGGTGCAAATATGAGCAAGTAGTTATACCATAAGCCCAACACATGAAACAAAATGCTCACAAAGAGTATGTTACTCCAGTCTCTTTATTGTTAAGTGCTTTCTTCCCCAGTATACACCTCGGGGACTTCCTCAGAACAAGAAACAGAAGAAATTACATTCTCCCAAGTCAACACCCTTTATATGCAATGAAACAATCAATTAATTAATTATTCTTCCACAATTTTAAAGATAATGACACTAAAACACTAAAGACCTTTGTACTTTAAATATACATACAAAAAACTTTAGAAAATGTTAAATTTTACATTATTAAAAATAATATATGTTTAAAGCTCTTTTTCTTAGAACAGGAATCAGGGAAATATGGTCATTTAACCCTGGTTCAACAGTGGCATTTAATCTAATACTCCAATAAAACTCTCTAAGGTCATCCTGAAGCTCCCACCATCCACCTCTAAAATTCTGTGGGACAACTTCTAAAATGCCATACTTAAATCTTGTATCTCCCTCACATGTTAGTGTGTGCCTATACAATGCATTATTTACATTCCCCTCATTAATGCCATAAAGGTGTTCATATATTCTGGTCTTAAAATTCCTTTACATTTTGCCAATATAGTAATATAAACATATTTGGCAAACTGAAATATATATATAACACCTCTCGTGTTACAATTACCCTTATGTAGAGGAATGCCCCTACCATGCCCAGCTATCAAGGCCACATCGCTATCTAAGATGTAGGGGCATTGATTGCAACTACCACATTTAGTAGTTCCTTTGATGAACATGGTCTTGTTAAGGAAAGTGTGCTCTATCAAATATTTAAAATTCTTCCCAGCTTTGTATATAAAGCTTGGTGTCACACCAAGTGTGTGAAAAATATCAAAGTTTCCTTTGAATATATGCCAATTCTTCTTTATAATGTCCTTCAATGCACATTTACCTGAACCATAAGGGATGAGCATACTAGTGTCAAAATTGACCCTATCAGTATGGTGACTACACTACTTCCCAATAAGGGCTTATATTTTGAACCCCATCCTTCCATAATTCCTTTTGCTGCTTCTTCAAGAAGTCCTTTTGGGTATCCCCTTACCCTAAACATTTCTGTTATGCTGGAAACTTCTTCCAAGAAGGTATCATATGCAGAACACATTCTCCCAGCCCTTACCAATTACCCCTTATAGATGTTTCTCTTCATATGAAAGGGGTGACTACTCTGAAAATCAAGGTAGCTTTTGGAGAAAGTGTCTTTCCGAAATATTCTAGAGGCAAATTTTTTATTAGATGTGTCCTTAGTATTTAACACATCCAGATAATCTATCTTCTCACTAGAATGTTTGGCTGCAAATTTAAAAAATACACATATCTGATTGATGTGGTCCCAAAACCCATCAAGATCCACATTCGGATTATTCTATAAAATAAACACATCATCCAAAAAGCGATAATAGGTGCACCATAAAGGTTTAAAAGTACTTGTGAAGATATATTTCTTTTCCCATGCATATAAACATAAATTGGTGTAAATGGGGGCACTTGCCTATAGTATTTACCCTCAAATGGAAAATAATTATTGGACAGAATGTGCTCCATAACAGCCATCAAAAAATTCAACATAGTATCAGAAAATGTAATGAGTTCTCTAACTGCTTTATAGAATAAATCCAAACCCTCCTTGTGGGAGATGGAAATGAATAAGTCCACTATGTCAACAGTGGAAAAAATAATGCTATAATTGTACCAAAACTCATTAAATTTAGACAGGAAGTCCCAAGAGTCCTTTAGCAAATAGTCCACTAAACCAATAGTGTCCTTTAGAATTCTATCTACAAATGTACAAAGGGTATATGTGAAACGATTCCATGCTGAAATAATGACCCTAAATGGGGGATCATCTATGCACTTATGTACTTTTGGGATGCCAAAGGCTGTTGGGATAAGTGGATGTTCAGAAGTCAGGAAATTAAATAAATCCTCTGAAATGGCTCTTTGTAACAGAGAATCTTCTAAAAATAATTGGATATTTCTGTGTGCTAACATGACTTCATTCCTAGCTGCAACCTGATATTTCTCATAGTCAGCAAAAATCATTGTAAGATTATTAATATAATCAATACTGTTAAACAAAACAACCCCTCCACCCTTATCGGGTTTCATAATTCTTAGCTCTTTATTTGTTTTACATTGTTTAAGCAAAGTGTATTATTCAATACTCAAAATATTTTTCAAGCCTAAAATATTTAAACTTGTTCTGAATATCTACTTCACAAGATTTTTCAAAAGCTGGAATAAGGGGGTGCAGTCGTGGATTAAAACAACTTTTCTTTTTCAATTTAAATTTGTCTTCCTTTCCAGGGAGATCCTGTCCCTTGAACAAAATTTTAAAATTTAGTTTCCTGGTGAATAACTTCAACTCAGTAATAACATCCACCATGTTCAATCTGAAAGTAGGGACAAATTTAAACCCTTTCCTAAATAAAGAAAAGTAGTTTATATCCAAAACCTAATAAGTATAATTATAGATTGTAAACCCTTCATAAGAAGCACATTTGTCATTATTAGTCAGCACAACATTAGACTGTGTGTTGATACCATTTACCTGTATTGGTTACTGTATCCCCCATGTTGTTGCCTCTGTTGTTGTTTCTTTGTACAGGAGTCTCTCCTAAAAAAGCCCTCTGCCTATTCTTATTTTTCAAATGTTCTGATCTTCTCAATACAGGAAATTACCTCATATTGGTCTACACCCTGGTCATAATCATTCATATTCTCATCAGTCTGTATGTCTTCATCTAATTGTGGTAAATGGTTAAAACCTTTGTTGTAACCCACCTGTTCAAAACCATTTTGTGAACCAATAAACCATTTTAGTAGAAAATACACTTGTTTTTTGAAATATTCATTTTCATCCCTTAAAATTTCTTACTTTTATACTGTAAGTTCAACATTACATTGTTGTCCACTTTTTCAAAAATTCTCTCATATTGCATCTTATTAACATCAAACAATAAATCATTTGTAAGCATATCATTCATTTTATCTAAATCATCAAGCATTATTTTAATATGCTTGTTGTTTTTTTTATAATAAATTCCATCAATTCTAACTCAAAGCCGTCAAATAGAGCAAACAGTTCATCTGTATCACAATTGTTTACATCCATGCCATTAGGAAATTTATATAGTCTAAGCCCTTTAGGGACATGCTTTTTCTTAAGGCTTTCTTGTAAATACAAATTGTCACATTGTATATCATGTCCCTTCAACATAGGGTTCTCAAAGTCCCTCATGGTGAAATTAAAGGATTTGTATTCCAATCTACAAACTTGCTGTGTGTCTCTTGCAGGAAAAAAAATGTCCCTCATAATCCATTCTTTAAAGAAAACAGATGCCGAATGGCCATCTGCTGAGCTGGAGCTGTTTTCTTCACTCTTATGCGATCATATACTGCCCTCTTGTGGATTTTCAATAGCAGCAGCTTGATTTCCGTGCCTAGCACGGCCGCCTGTTGAGTTAGGCTTGTTTGAAGTATTTATTTGCGATCTTATACTGCCCTCTTGTGGATTATCGAAAAGTCACCTTGGTTTACAAGCCTAGGGTGAATAAGTGAAAAATCCTTTTTCGAACGTCATTTTGGCTGGATGTATTCAAAGTATTGTTGCACATAACATCCACCCTCTTGGTCAAATTGGCAACCTGTTGGGACAAAACGGCAATCAGGGAAGCTAGATCACTGTCGGTAGCTGAAGTGTTGACCGGAGAAAAAGATAAACCATCCGTTAACACAGACACAGATCTCTTTCCTCCATTAACATCATTGGTTTCATCCATTATTCCGTTCTAAACTCAATTACAGAGCAAAATAAAATAAAACAACAGGTGGCTGTTCCAAAAGTGTAAAAACACAGTACAAAGTCAATTTTCACCACAAAATACCTATTGTTGCAAGCCTCAAATACTGTGCTGGCTGAGAAGCACTGCTCAAAGCCAAATGGACTTCAAACACCAATAACAACTACAAATCCATTTGATAAGGCACCAAAAAAAAGACGACTAATAAAACTTAAACCAAAATAAAAAGAAAACAAGTTCCAGTGGAACACTCGAGTAGTGCTGGAAGTTAGTCACACCAATGTGCAATGCGAAATATATAATTTATTGAGCGCGCTTTCATCTTTAAAAACAAGACTTCATCAGAAACAGTTACAATTCAAAAATGGAGTACTTATATACCCATGAGCTAATGAATAATGTATTAGCAATTAATCACTAGTCCTCCCTGCCATACTTTAAAACAGTGTACAAAAATTTATAGTTTCAAGTGTATTTTAAAACCTCTAAATTAATAAAAATTTGGTAAAAATACAATAAAATATAATTTAATGTACTTTTATAAACTACAAATACATGTAAATTAATAGTTGTTAGGGATTGTTTTTTTAAAAAAAAAACTTTTAGAGCTTAAATGAATAATATTTCAACACAGGCATAATACTACATGCTTAGTTAATACCTGGGGGATGGGTAGAATTCAGTCTTAGCTGCCACTTTAATTCTTCCCTATCTAACCTACTTTTCCAGTCCCCACTCCTGACTGATGTCATTACCAAGGTTCTCCAGTATACTAAACTGGAAAGTTTTACATGAACTATTACCCTTTAAGTGTCTAAAGAGGGCGTTGTTGTCATCCTCATTTCTAATGGCATAAAGATGCTCATAGATCCTTCTACACAAAGCCCTTTCAGTTTTGCCAACATAAAACTGTTGGCAACTCTGACAAATAGAAATATAAACCAGTCGCTTAGAGCCACATGACCCTCTTCTCAAGATTACCTTTCTCTTAGGGGAACCTATTTCCACCCAATCAACCCCTAAAATGTGTGGACAGTATGCACAGGAACCACAACTCCTAGTCCCTCTTAATGTGTCATTTGTTTTTATAGGATGCTCCAATAAAAATTTAAGATTATTGCTGGTTTTAAACACAAAGTGAGTTTTTTTACCTACAAAATCCATAAGACCATCTTCTCCCTTAAACATTATCCAAGTTCTCTTCACTATCTGTTGAATGCCCTTACTAAGTAACCCATATGTTAGAGCCATAGATTGAGGGAGATACAAGATTTAAGTTTGGCATTTTAGAAGTTGTCCCACGGAATTTTAGAGACCTTAGAGAGTTTTATTGGATTATTAGATTAAATGCCACTGTTGAACCAGGGTTAAACGACCATATTTCCCTGGTTCCTGTTCTAAGAAAAAGAGCTTTAAACATCTGAATTTTATTGTGTTTTTATAATTTATTATTTTTAATAATGTAAAATTTTACATTTTCTAAATTTTTTTGTGTATATATTTAAAGTACAAAGGTATTTAGTGTTTGAGTGGCTTTGTCTTTAAAATTGTGGAAGAATAATTGATTAATTGATTGTTTCATTGCATATAAAGGGTGTTGACTTGGGGCAATGTAATTTCTTCTGTTTCTTGTTCTGAGGAAGTCCCCAAGGCGTATACTGGGGAAGAAAGAGCTTAACAATATAGAGACTGGAGTAACATACTCTTTGTGAGCATTTTGTTTCATGTGTTGGGTTTATGGTATAGCTACTTGCTCATATTGGCACCTTTGAAGTTTTATATGTACAGAAAAATCTGATCTACATCTAGAAAACTATTTTAGCTGTCTTCTACTGAAACAATTATGTTCTTAACTATTCTAAGGTAGTGCAAGGCATAATTTGAAACTAAACCTTCATAGATAACATGCCAAGGTCCAAGCAAAACTAACACTAGCCTGTACCCTGGTTTTAATTCCAAATACACACTTTCAGTCATTACTACAGAAACCAGGTTTCATCAGAGTACATCAATCTCTTTCCATAGAAAAATGGGGTATAATTAAATTATATCATTTTACAGTACTTTCTGTACAACACAGAGAAACAATACTCTAGCTATCAGTAAATATTTACTAACTCTTTGCATATTAATGTATGCTCCCTTTCATTTTGTCCCACTGCTTTTTTGTAGTACATTTTAATTGTATTTTTATGAGCCTAGCTGTTTCTGTCTCAAACTCTTGTGTGATATAATTATATGTAAGCAGTTATGTCCTTCCAGAGAAACTATAGCAAGTTACATTTTTGTATTTCAAATACACATTTCCTGCATTTTTCTTTTTTTCTCTCCCTTCTCACATTTCTGGAAAAATTTTACAAAGTTATACATGTTTTACTCTTAATATTTCTTAATAAATGTTTTACCAGTAAAAAATAAGTAAATATATAAAAGAGAAAAATACATTGCCTCCTTTAATCAATTGTCTCTTACTTGGTACCAACATGATGATAGGGATGTCTAATGTACTGGAGAGCTGCACTAAGGTGGAGTAGTGCAATAAAGTTCAGTTATCAGTTATCAACAGGATTAATGAGGATGGGAGACGTATGTACTTGAAAGAAAAGTCATTCATGTTTTTAATGTGAGTGTGTGTGTGTGTGTGTGTGTGTGTGTGTGTGTGTGTGTGTGTGTGTGTGTGTGTGAGAGAGAGAGAGTGTGTGATTTACTCAACAACATAGTGACAAAGGATGCTTTCACAAATCATTTTAAGACAGTTCAATTTGCTCCATGTCACCTTAAATATAAAGTAAAATGCTGCATCTTTTATTGACAATTGCTATCTACATAATATTTCGGAATACAGACTGTGAGTACACAGTAATGCTATGTTGTTAAAGTCTGTATTTCTTCTTTATTACTATTCAATGCAACAACATGAAATGGTGGTTTCTACAAACATTTTAACATATTATATGTTGATTTTCTGATAGTATGGAAAGCAAATACCTCCCCTTGGGTATTTTAGAATAGTGGTCATTTGCACATAGTAGAGAATGCATATTATGCCAGATAAAATGCAAATCAAAATGCTACAAATCTAGTCAAAAAAATACTAAAATGCCAAATATTGATTTTTGCAATTATTTTAACTACTATACGGTGCATCTTCACTGTTACAAAGTTTAGTGAAAATTTCACAGTGCCATTCGGGTTCTGCCACAGTGTTGGATACTGCCTAACAGGGCTTGTCAGTACACAGCAGTGCAATGCTGCTAACATGCTGTGTCTTTTTCTTTTTCCCAACAGTGTAGCATCAAGCATTTTCTTGAAACATTTTAGAATACTCTGTCTTGCACCTTCATTATTGTAAGATGCAAATCAAATGGTTGCAGCTTCACTGCAATAATGCCATGATCCTAGCATTTATAACTCCCTCTTTAATAGTGTATATTAAGTTTAACTCCATTTTTAATACTGTATATTAATTTTATATATATATGTAGTTGCTAGGCATGCAGTCCAGGAGACCACTGAGGAGCCTGGACCAATATTGCCCCAAAGTACTGTCTCATTATATGTTTGCTCAGAGTCACTATAGTCCATAGCTGCCTTAATTCATTATACTAGCTGCCAGATAATTTACATTGCTATAAAATGCAGTAAAGCGGAATGGTACACTTCCAGTCAGAATACTGCTACAAACAAAAGTTGCTTTCTGAAATTATTTAATAATAATGTGCAATACTTCTCTGTCAATTTAATGTACTATGTATAATGCTAAGCCAGTCAGATTCCTCCAAATCAGGTATTTCAGAATAGAGCTTGACAGTGCATAACAGTGTTATGTTAACAATGTGTGCCTTTTTTTTTGTATCCAACAGTACGTCACATACTGTTTTCTGCAGCTATTTTAAAATGTGGTATGCATTTTCATTATAACATTCATTGCAAAATTGTATAGTTCCACTTGTAAAGTTATGTTTTCCCGTGTGCTATGCTTTAATGATTACTGTGCAAAGCACTGATATATGTACTGTCTATTAGGCAAACAGTATTATTGAGTAATACTCTGTTTCTTGTGATCTCTGTTGCACAAAGCGGAGCTATTTCTGTGCACTGTACAAGTAGAAATCTCACTTGCACAAAGCAGTGCAATTGTTACTGCCTGCTGCACAGACAGAATATGGCAGATATAGTGAAATGGCAAACAGAAATTCACATCTCTACTGAGAAAAGTTAATCATCAAACCTCACTACTAATTCAGCCTTTAGAAAAGGAGCACTTATGCCAATTTATTCCTGTGGGGTGAGAGTTAAGAGAAATGGTAGTAAGAACCATTGTCTGCATGCTGGAGTCAGGGTTTTCAGCTTAAATCTTACCATGGTCTACACATATCTGTAGTGTTCAAGGAGTTAGCATGCAATGGGCCTCTTGTGAGATACATCAGTGCTTCCATTGTGATAATATTCCCCAGTGTGATATTAGTTTCTATTTAGGATTACACCTTGGAGATCATCATGTCTGTTTGTTTCCTGAACCAGCTCTAGTAGGTGCCCAAACTGCTATTCAAACTCAGTTCATCTTAATCAGAGCTTTATCACTCTAAGCCAGTACAACTGGCAAATATTGCTTTCTGAAATTATTTTACAATACTCTACTCAGTTACTATAAAATCAATGCAAAATGTCAATACAACAGTGTTAAATATTTCTCTGCAAATACTTTAAAATGCTCCCTCTTGCTTTATGTTACAATACCATGCCAATGACACTGGGTTGCTAGCAATGTATGTTCATTTTCTTAATTATACATTTTACTTCTCTGTTGATGTAAAGCACAATACAAAAGGTTAGAAGTAGTTCATGTGACCTAACCATCTATGGCAATGTACCTTCCACTGAAAACATGTTTCCTTACATAGCCAGAAAATGTAGCATAGAGGACTAAAGCCCTGACTATGACCCAAGAGAACTGAGTTGAATTAGCTTCTTGGGCACCTGCTGGAGCTATTGGTGGAGCAGAGAAATGTTGATACTTATCATTCTCATCTGTCCTGGAGGGAGGCGATAAGGAGGGATGGTGGGGACAAGTAACCAAAACATGACAGCTCTGGTGATGATACTAGAGTCATACAGATTATTTAAATGCATGTTGGAGTCAGGCAACCTAAGAGGCATATCACCATGTACGTGGAGATGGGTACCACTCAGTGCCATTGTACACATTTCCCATGGTTTCAATCCAACACATTTATTTATTTGTTTGTTTATTTATTTATTTATCCTTTGTTGAGTAGTTTAGTCCCACTAGGCTAGTAGCCACTTTTCAGGGGAACCCTAGGTGGCATTTATACTACAAGGGGAAATTTTTTTCAGGGCATTAGGGGAACTTCCCCTACTCTTTTTGATAGGTGCTATGGGATCTTTTACATCCACCTGACCTATCACCAACTCAAGTACCCACCATATGCTGCACTGCAATGTCAGCAATCAATCAACCAGATGTGGCAGTAGAACTCACAGACTTTTGGACAGTGTGCAAGTGTGTTACCTCTTGTGCCTCTGACAACACACATTGATACTGGAGTACTGCTAGCAAGAAAAAAAAGCCTTGGCACAAGATAGCATATATGATCCTTCAGCACACTAACGCTTCTTTGTTTCCCATAACTTTCTGCTTTTCCTTCTCTCTCATCAAATGGCAGTCTCAGTATAGGGATTTACTGGTAATGTTGTCTTCCATTTCTCTTCACTCCCATTAAAGGTGACCCCATCTGGGAGTGAGTAGGTGCAGATGCGCAGAATAGTGAGTCTAGAAGGGGGTGCCTAGCAGCAAATAGTCAACTGGAGGTTGTCAGAGGCCAAAACAAATGTTCATATTATCCCTCAACATATTCTCTAACATTGTTCAAAAATGCTAGATGAGTAATGCCCAGGCAGAAGGCCAGTACTTGGCATTGACAAATCCTTGTTTTCTTTTCTCTTTTAGTATCAATAGAGAATAATTTTGTCAGTGATGATACAGAGGGGGAAATTAGTGCTTGGCAACAAAGCAACAATTTTATTAAATGTTTGAGAATGTGGCAGTTTGGATTATAAATATATCTGTATTTTATTATGAACCTTTTATGTCACCCTTTATCAGAGTCAACTTAGAAGTTAGTATATTTAGTATTTAGGGAATATAGGAAAAGTCCCCACATTGTGGGGGTGCACAGCCACCCTTTATTAATGTCTGAAATACCTAGATGATGTGGCAGGAAAATGTGTATGGGTGTTTAAGAAACAAGAGTTTTGGTGATTGTGTATCATTAAATATTCCTTAAAAATAAATAAATAAATAAATAAATAGGCATGCATTTATTTATTTATATTTGTTAACCGCATGGGGAAACTTGATCGCAATGGACCATTTTCTGGTTATGGCCTGGGGGTTGTTTCTCAACCATTTGGCTAAGATCACAAGTAGTATCTTGTGTAGCATAGTGTGCTAAGCAAAGCAAGTACTTATAGCAACATGCAACACAATTAGAAAAACAAAGCTGAACACCCTTCTTTAAAGTACAAGAAAAGTCATCTCAGTTCTAGCAGTGATTCATGTTTTCCTTTCATTTTCTGTGGAGTTTCTTTAAATTAAAACCTTTTGGTGCCTGGTCTTTTATTATTTTATATAACTGAGTTAAGCTACGGCACAATCATACAGGAAATAACAGTTTCTGTGTGCATTTTAAACTGTTTATATGCATCATACGTATTGCCTTATAAGAAGCCCTCTGAAAGCTCTCGGGTCTACATTTCGACATTCTCTACCTGACAAGAATTACTTTCTAAGATCTTTTAATTACATATTGATAATAAGGAAATAATAATTAAAGCACATCCATACCTGTTTCGTAGTATAGTATTTTATAATAGAATACCAGATGAACTTTATCTGTTGCTGTGGAACTGTGAAGATAGCAATTGGCTCTCTGTCTCTCTCTCTCTCTATATATATATATATATATATATTCTTTTTTTGTAATTAATTTCACATAGCTAATATTTCTTATCTTTTTGACACTTTCATTTGCAGTATTGTTAAGTCTATTTCTGATTGCATAGAGATAGTTTCAAGTCACTGCAAAAGTTGCTAATGTAATAGAATGCATGATATTTCCTTTTCTGTGTTATTCCATCCTTCATGCTGCATAGTATTATGTGTAAGTAATATTTTTCCCCTTGCAATTTAATAACATTCACAGGGCTTAGTCATCAAATTCCATTATGTCGATCTGATATTCTACTAACTGCTAAAAAAAAAAAAAAAGAATTTAATAGTCACATTCAAACTCTCTCAGGATTTCCAGTGGTGTTGGAAACAATGAGCCTGCCCTTATTCTTACACAGCTTCATTCTTGTATATGATGCCTTTCTAGCAGCTTCCAGACATTCACTGAGGATGCTCGGTGGACAGCAATAACCACAACTGTTTCTTTTTTAGCAGGAATTAAAATATATTAAGTAGGTCACTGGTGTGAAAGTGCAGATGTGTTATTTCAGCATTTTTGCATGAATTCACTTATTGTGCAGACTACTTTATATAAAAATAACACAGGAAACATTTCAGAAAATAAAGTGTGAAACATTCCCTTTTAAAGTACAGATATGAAACAATGATCTGACATTTAGCAATGCTCCACTTATATTTTACTTTATTAAATCAGATCTCATGGTCAGTTTATGATATTACTATAGTTAGGATGACATCTGATATAAGAAGCAAGTTCATTATTCACCGTTCAAAGTTCAGTGTACTAATTTATACAAACTCAATGCCAAGAAGGGCTATCTAGGAGAGTGCACCATTAAAATCTCGACCATATATACCATTTCCAACCCATTTATCAAAGAAATTTTAAAAATATTCAAGCTTTCAGCCTTTCTTATTTTGATTGGTAGTGAGTTTCCCAGTTTACCAGCACAACGGGAAAAATAATTCTCTTTAATACTTATTGAAAATATTGACTACTACAGCAAGGCTCAAATGTTTCTTGGTTGTACAGAAATGATGCATAAACTCCATGTCTAGCAGATGAAACTGTCTTTGATCTATATGGTATAATTAAATAACATCTACAAAACTGATTATGGTATGTAACACATTCTTCATGACAGAATAACATTTTCTCATTACTAAACTAATATTGTCATAAAAACTAAAGCTTTTATCATACACAATGCCAGATCTTTTCTTCCTCAGGCATAATACAGTTATACATGGCATATGGATAGTAGGCATCACTTTCACTGATGTGAGTTACCTTCCATTTCTTAGCATTAAAATTCATTTCCTTCACTTTAGACTAATTGTTTAGGTTATCTAAAAATCCTTGAACTACTGCGTGGTCCCTTATATTAGACACTAACACACCTAACTTCATATCATCCATAAACGTAAGTATATATTTCTTGTACAAAACACACAAATTGCTGAAACCACTGGAGCTGGAAATGAACACAGCAAAGTCATACACGTAGTTTTCAAAATGTAATAGTGCTTCCTGGTACCTCGGCTAGGTGTCTTCAGCGGAATAATTCAATGGGATAATCCAAAGACTTATCTCACAGATGTTTACCACCTGATGATTGTCGGATACAATATTGTGATCGCTGATGCCATACATTCTTAAATGTTTAAATAATACCTTCTTGTTTTTGCTATTGTACTCATCTGACTTGGATTCCTAATGTCTTCTTTGTTATTATTAGTGTCTTCAGCTAACTTGGAGTCATAACATCATCTAGTCCATCCAATCATTAATATGAGGGTAGCTTTAGCTTTTTGATGTTATGTCTTACTACTCATGTTTGAGTGTTTTTTTAATAACTGCCACAAATGCTTTCTTCATCTTCTTCTTCTTCTTTTATGTTTTTATTAGTTGTTTAGTCCATCAAAGCGGAAATCTTACACTCTATTTCTTGTGCACTTCACTGGGTGCATATTTAACAATTAAATGATTTACATAAATATAAAAGGCTATCTGATTATTTTCAGTGTATTTGTTAAAAAATAAAGTTTGCTAATTCTACTTTATCAATGATTCATAAATAACAGTAGTGTTTGTTTGGCAACATTTCTTACTATAAATTATTATTTCTTGTATACTAGATGAAACAATATCAACTTCACAAGCTATCAGAGCAACCTAATTTACATTCAACTGAACAATTGTTGATTTTGTAATTACTATGTACCCAAACAACATGCAAAATATTGCACCAGATTCCAAAAGCATTGCTCTCAGTGTAAGTGACTTACTTCTTTGCAAAACCTATCTATTAACAAGTCTAAAGTTGGGGCCAGATTCCAAATCACTTATTTTCAGTATAACTGGTCACTTACTGAGATTAAGTCTTTTGGAATCAGGTTTTTTATTTAATCTTGTGAGTTAACTTATTAATTATGCATAATTACTTCCCATATTTGCCTGTATTATAGAATGTATATCTATATTTGAAGATGACACACATTTGAATATATCTTAGCAGCATTAATGTCCTGTAATATCATGGCATATATTTTTAAAGCCAACCAGTAAGTATATCCAAAAACTCTTTTGAAACTACATTGTTCAGATTAAGGGGTCTACAAAAGAGAATGCCATCCATTTTTTGTTTACCTTTATATAAGTTGACAACTTTCCCATTGTCACTACTGGAAACAATGTCATTCCCTCCACATACCAAACTACCACCACTCCGTCTATTTCTCCTGCATTTATGGTGTCTTTTACATTCATGTGCATAAGTGCTTTATTCTTTTTACTAAATCATGTCTTAGTAATTTCATGTCATATTTGTCCCTGGTAATTCTTGCTTGTAATTCACTAAGTGTATTATATAACCTTCTTGCATCTGACATAGAGCAGTGTAAAGATCCTTTCACTACTCAAAAAGCCATTGTTTATGCTATTCCAATTAGTCTGTACCTTGGAGCCTTAGATATAACCCATCACTTCTATAGTACTTTTGATTACTCATTAAATCTTTCCAGAACTTTACTTTATTGATAATTTTTAGCACATTCTCTTCAACATGTTTGTACAGTTTCTAGCAGAGACCAATAAAAAATCTGTAAATGTAGGTGCTGGAATACATCACCAAATGCCGTATTAAATCCGAGTTTCTGACTTATAGTAATTATTTTTTTAATTTCAGTCAATAATAAAATTTGCTCTCCTTGCATTATTTTCTGCTGCTAACAAAACATCATACCAATGACAGTTTCTCTAAAACAGTGCTAGTATTTTGTGTCATACATCCCCCAAATCATAATACAGTAATATGCTCTCTGCTGATTTTTAGTAGCAGGTTTCTCATTCCCCTTAGTAGGGGAATGTTCTATAATCAAGACCTCATTTTTCTTAAATTTTTGATTTTCATTAACTATAGTACTTTTTCTTCCCCCTTATTGTTTCCTCTTACTTGAACATTAGTTATCTCCTGGTATTCTGAGACACCAGCAATTGCTATTCACCCCATCTGTTAATACTCAGCAAAACATCATTTTCATTTTCAATTATTACAGTTTCACTCCACATTCTTTTTACACCAGAGCCTGCATTTATTTTTATATCTCTGATTTCATCAGATGATGTTGCCTTAATCTTATCTTTCCTGTTATAACTCCGACTGATACTAATATCTTCTCCATGCTGCTCAGCTACATCGGATGCTATTATTTGATGAATGCCTATATTGTCAATAGTATTATTCACATTAAACTATCTTACTCAGTTTACTGCTTATTGTAGTTTTAATACCTTTTCCCTATCATGGCAATTTTCATTGTCATCTATGTTTTGTAGATTGGTATCACATGTTATATGCATTTCCATTTTACGGATATCTGATTCTTGACATTTCATATGATTTTAACTACAGGGAATATGTATTGATTAACATGGACCTTTTCCATTTGCTTCATACTTTCCTTGACATGAACTGAATGACTTGGTTATTGCACCAACCTAGTATAACATTGCTGAAATTTCTTTTTCTCATCATACCATCCCTGCACACATTTAGTTTGCATTATATAGCCTACTCATTGGGTCAAGAAATATCTGTAAACCAAGTCCTTTTAACAATAATTAGCCATTACTTCCACCATTTCAATGTACTCTGTATTCACGAATAATCAGCATTACACAATTAATATAATAAAATCAATTTTATTCTTGTTTAGAAAAAATTAAAACACAGCGTATTATGCTTAAGTACCTCATTTTCTCCATCACCAAAACCCTGAGCTCTATTAGACCTTGTTTTAGAGCAAGTAAGGAGACAAGTGTTCACTTACTATAACTGTATCTTAAAACAGTGTAATTTTAAAAGAAAAAATACTAGCTGGAATTAACACTGATTCAACACAAAACAGCATGTACAATACCACATAAAGAGTTGGAATACCAGTTACACAATCTTCTAAACAAACATTCTTATAATCTCATTTGCAGTGCTGTTATCACTTTTACAGGATGTCTCTCCTGCAGTATACAGTGTTGATGTAACAGGGTAAAAAAAGCAGTAATGAACATCTAAAGATAGAAGAAATAATGCTGATTGATACAATATAACTGATCGTAAGCCAAGCTGCATTTATTGTGGTAAGAGAATGAAATAGTTAATGCCACGGAAATATTGTTAGTATACCAAGTAATGCTGAATGCTGTACTATCATCATTTAGCATAACAACAGCCCTGAGATGGAAGGAAACGATTGCACTCTAGATATTCTGACAGATGCGCAGATGTCTGAAACTTTGTATATAGACTTCAGGATAACTACTGCATGACTGGTGTGCTCCTTCTCCCAGTCATAAAAAAAGATAACTATACATATGTCAGCATAAAGAGAGGAACTACAGGAAATATGGTTCCACAAAACAGAGAAAAACAATAATAAGAGTAAATGAAATAGATATTTTGGCCAAAGAAGTAAAGCTCCACAGTTAAAATAATAATATAGCTGTATATAAGCATATAGCTTCACATATACATTTCAAGTGTCTAGAATTTTGCAGAATGGTTTTGGTTTTTGGTTTTTCCTCATATTTCTGTCCAATGCCTCATACAAATTTTGATTTTCTTGTAAATCACTGAAGGTTACAATCATTCAATAATGCCAAGGGACTTGAGGGCTGTATATATGTCTATATAAAAAGTATATACCAGAAGTAGACAGAAATCAGGCAGCAACTGAATATGCCAAAAAAACAAAATAAAGAATATAAGGAGAAGGTCAGTTGGGAAGACAAAAAAATGTGGTAAAAGCTTAAGCATAGTTACAAGTACAGAAAACTCCTGGAACAACCTCATGTTGATCAGGATTCTATGCAGGAATGTTTTTGGAGAGGTGAATTTAAACCAAAAGATGAAAGGTTAATATTAGCGAGCATGGATAGTGGAATATGTTTATGTTGGTTTACAAAGTCCATTGCACATGTTGGAGAAACAGACTAATGCAGGTTCTGTAAAACAGATCTGGAAATAGTCATACATCTTGTTGCTGGGTGTGATATACTAATGGCCTGTATACTGAAAGGCATAATAATGTACCAAGACAGTTGCATTGAGGATTGAGCAAACATTACAATATTGAAGTAGCTGAGAAGCACTGGGAAAATGAGTCACAAAGCATTCCAGAGAATGATGGAGTTTATATCACATGGGATCACCCATTACCAACAGTTCAAAAAAATAGATGCGAGAAAACCGATTGTAGTAGTCCATGAAAAGAAGACAAAAGTAGCATTGATCATTGAAAATGTTACAAGCAGTGATTACAGTGCCTTACACACAGTGAGACACAAAGTCATAAAAAACTAGGATTTGCAGAGAGAAAGAAGGACAATGTAGAAGAAGGTTACCCAGACGGTTCCAATAGTAGTAGGAGCAATGGATCTCATAAAAAAGAATTTACAGCATTATTTAGATATGCTATCGACACATGCAACTCCATACGAATTTCAAGAGTCACTTCTGGGCACATTGCAGGTGCTGCAAAGATCAATTTTGGCTAAAATCAAAGAAAGAAACAATACTAATTTCACAAAATGTAATCATGCTTTGACTTAGGAACGTGGCCCATTCCCATCATTGTATTAGAAACCCAAATAACTTGCAGAAATTAATCCATAGAAATACATATAGATAAACAGATAATTAAAATTTTCTAGTTTAGTTTTTATATATGGACTTGTGATCGTATTCTGTACTTTTGGCAGTTAATGTAAGGTATTCAGTGCAACACGTTTTTACATCTCTAATTGTTCAGGTCCTCTGCTTATATGGGTCTGTATTAGTTCACCAAAATTCATTTTCAGTGAACACATATTCATCTATCCCATTCAGTGAAAATCACTTCTGAAATTCACTGAATATTCTAAGGGCAAAGACATAGTTGGCCAACTAGACAACTTTGCCCTTTTATCCACTGTAGTGTGATCTTGGAGTTGGTATATAGTTAGGAGGGTGGTAGAGGTACAGCACCCTACGTCAGGGAGTGTGGGGGCAAAGCCCCCCACGTGGGTGGGTTTGATTTAGCTAGATGTGGGTCCATTGTGGTGCAGGGCAAGTATTCCTTTGTCCTTACATTATTCAGCGAATCACGGAAGTGATTTTTGCTGAATAGGGGTGAATGAATATGCGTTCCTGTGGTAAAGCATACAATCAAAGTTAAGATAAATTAAGTTGAGTGAAACAATTACTGGCAGAGCATTTAAATCTGATCAATAAATTTACAAAATTTCAAAAAAATATTTGTAGGAAGGTAGACTTGATTCTGCATTTGTGAAATGAGTTTATTCTTGCACATGTTTAATGCCACTGTGTGGTTATGAAAAATTAATATAAGTCTGAGTTTGTCCTTCTCCAGTGTTTTTAGGTCTTGTCTTTTTTATTTCTGTTACTGATATACTCATCTGGGTTAACCTGAAAGATGAGTGAAATGTTCCTGTCTTGTCATCATCTGGATAGTAATACAGCTACTGCATGGGTACCTTTTCACTACATTTTCTTCTGAGTTGCAAGGAAATGTAGCTAAGAGGATGGGGATTAGCTATTGCATAAAGGATTCATGCCCAATCCTTCCCTTGGCAAAGATTTCTAAATTCTTCAGCAAAGCTTTTGAATAAAAATCAGTTTCTGGAGAAGCATTTTAGTACAATATATTTTCCCACTTTTTAGTTCCATGCAGCTAACCATCAGCTGTGCCAGTTCCTGACTTTGTTCACTGAGTCAGCAGGGTGCACCTTAGTTTCCCCCAGTATATACCCATCCCACATCCCAGGCTAGTGAGGAGATAAAGGAGCATGATGGTGCACTGTACTGCTGTCAGGGAGCATTTCCATTACTTTGCCTCCCAAACACGTGCTCAGTATACCTCCATGGGTGGCATGTGCAATGGACATTAGTGTTGCACCATCCTTCAGTCCTACAAAGGGCTGATGTGAGCAGGATGTCATGGTAATTAGCATCTTCATAACTGCTTCTCCAAGTCTTATTCATGAGATAATTTGCTTTGGGCCCTGTGCATGTGCCTTTCCATGGTCTTGACAGGTGGACATGCACATCCTACTCCACTAGTGCCTCAGACACCTGAGCCACTAACTGGACCTGGATCTCGTGGCCTTAGTCAGGAATATTCCCTTAGCACCATGAAACCTGCATAGTAGTAGAATAATTATTTTAATGCATCATGTTTGACACCAGCACTGTATTTGCGTATACATTGACAAATTACTGTAACCTGGAAATTGTATATTCAATGAAGGGAATCTGTATTTGTGAAAATATAAACCAATATGCCTGTGTTCCTACTTGTTATTGCAATAATTTCTGTGGGACACAGTTTGTTCACAGTCTTGTAAAACCCTCTGTGTCTTATTTGTCTTTCGGTAGCTAGCAAAATGCTTACATAAATGCCCCCTGCATTGTTTCTTGCTATTTGCACCATGTATAATGGGACTGAGCATTTCCAGTATGGATATATAACTCTACAACTTATAAAGGGAAGTAATTTTTTTATTTAGCCACAAGTGCTACTTACTGAGGAAGATTACAAGAGATCACACAGTATTTTCTTAGCTTCCGTGGTATTTGCATTAAAATTTTATTTTGAGTTTTTAATGTATCTTTCCTATGTTTAAGATTGACTTCAGCATATTAGATGGCCAGCAGGAGTTTTGAGGTGGAGGTAGGCTGAGTCATTAGCTTTGTTAAGGTAGAGAACAACAAAAAATACACGCTACCAGGTATAGTCAAAATCAACAAATATAGCCAAACAGATGCTGAAAACTAGAAACAAAATGATTGGTACCACCATTTTATTACTGAGTAATATGGTGGTAAAGAGGCAGCATATATTGTGTGAGTAATTGACAGTAGTTGTTCATGGCTTGCACAGGAATGATTATCATATATTTGAGACACACACTTAATGCATTAAGTCCAAATGCAGATCCATAACACTGAAAGTGGATGGGGGTTAGTTGTACTTTGGGCTCTGCTGGAATGCAAGAATGTCATTCATTCATTCATTCCAGTAGTCTGCAGCTCTGAAACATAATGGTCGGAACTTGTATTCAGGGCTTGTATATTAATAGCTGAATGAATGGAGGACTCCAGAAAAATATACTTCCTCTATCACCTTTTTATAAGCAGAGATAGAGAAGTTGGTAAGGTATATGAATGGATTTATAGGAGCAGACATGACAGAAGAAGCCTAAGGAATGGGTTTCCAAAGTGTAAACTCAGAGGTTGTTTAATCAAGAGCAAATTTCATAAGTGGATAAAAAATAACAAACATTGTGCAGCTATGCCTTAAAAGTTGTACAACAAAATCAGATGACATTAACTTTGAATACTTATTTGGAGGAAGCAATGGCTGTGACTAACTTCCTTTAGCAAGCATGTATGAATGATATTTGCTTTCAGTCTTTACCCAGCTAGGTCAACTGTATGTACAGTATCATTAGGACTACAGATGTAGTGAGCCATTTTACAGATCAAGAGGCAGCTGCTAACATAAATAATTTAAGCAATGTAAGTTGTTATAACTGAACTACAAACACAGTTATGTTTCCTGAACTAGGTATGCAGCCAAAGTCCACCTCTTTCTTTCAAGTAGGACTGCAAATGACATAACTTTTTATATTGAATCAATAACAAAAGGGTAATAGCTAGGAACTGCATAATACAGTGTTGGTATATAATGAAGTGTTTTAGTTTATAGTTGTGCCAAGTACCAGCCAAGCATTAAAATCTTTTACATGGATAATAATACTGTACCTGTCGTGTATAGCTGGGTGAGTCATGCTGTACCTGTTGTGCATAGCTAGGGAGTCTGAAACACCTCAGATGTAATAGCCTTCTCTAATGAATGATTCAGATGAAATTTGATTCATTCCCAAGTTAGTAAAAAAAAAATTCTCTAGATATCAAATGAAATCATTCATATATAAAAAGAGCAGAGCAATGAAAGGGAAGTTTATTATCAAAAACATGAATTCTAAAAAAAAAGTTAATGATATTGAGAGAAGGCTGTACGTTTACTGTAAGTTTCATTTGTAATATGCAAAGATAAATACAGTTCACATTATGTTTGAAGCATCATCTACCTGCTCAAACTTTGAAACAATACAGATGTGAAAGTGGAACAATAACAGTATATCTATAAAACTACTGTGTTTAATGATTATCTGTATAAGATGTTTCATTACAGATTATTATTGCTGTTGTTGAGTAGTTTTCATGGAAATGCAGACTTGGAACATAATTCTTGAGATTAACAGTCAACTGGAATGTAATAAAGCGGTAAAGAACTGAACACTTATTTAAGCAAAAATTGCGAATAACAGAATTCCATACTTCCATTAAAGAAAGCTTAAACAAACTAAGATCAGCTGATTGTCTTTTTCTTAACGCATTTGTTAACCAGGCAAGTCCCTTTAACACAAGTGTACTTTGTTAGGGTTGACCCAGGACCGTAGTGTGGTGAAGTGATTATTTGAGAAACACTCAATAAGAAAATGGCAGTGAAAGAAATCAAAATCCTGCACTATTACTGCAAGAAGCAAGTTAACATTTCACAGACTTAATCTTCTGCAAAAATGTCCAGGCACAAATAAAACCAAAAAATATATATACTGCTGTGCTTACTAAATGTGGACATTATGTCATTATTATGAGGTCGAATAACAGAAGCTAACAGACTGCATCACAGGCCATACTTTTACTAATAAAGCAGTGCCACAGATTGCAGAACAGGGTACAAATGTTGCATGATATATGTACTGTTGTTAAGCAGAACATAATGAAACACAGAGAAGTCAGACACAGAAATGCGGTAGCTTTAATAAGAAAATAAATGAGTGGTGAAGAGATATTGATATCACACAGTGACTGCATGAAAATAAATGAAAATAAAACAAATCTGAGATGGATAAGGTTTCTGCACAGAATGTATATGGAGCTTTACAAGATATCTTTCATAAAGCTGCTGGCCGGCTAAAAGAAACACTGAACTATATAATTGAAAGATCTCATAGTGCACTATGGCTTCCTCCATCTCCAGGAAATCCCCTGAGACCAGTCTGTGCTAAGACGTTCAGCTTTCAAGACTGTCAGAAAACTTGACATCCCACTAAAAAGCAGTAGACCTTTCAGTGGAATAAAGCTTCCCTTCCATTTCTTCAGCTGCCTTACCACTGAAAGTCAAAAAAAGACAGGTGACCCTCTTGCACTTTATGTTCAATGCCTTATTAAGACTAACATCAGGTTCTGGATGCTTTATCCTAGGACCTTCAGTTTTAAATTTAATGATGTAGACTGTAAATGCCAGGCCATCAGAAGGCATCAATGGACTACTTTAAAAAAAAAAAAAAAAAAACTGCTTCCACAAAGTTTCTGACTGCTGATTTTTCGTTCTCAGTACTCATTCGACTTTGATGTTGTGGCCTATTTTTATTTAGTCTTAAGTAAGGGAGAAAAAAGACTTGGTGCATATGTTTGCATAAACTCATATTGTTTTTGATCTTGAAAAGGACATCTGACTAGCTGTTCATTTCACGTTGTAACACGATTTATATAAGTCATAATTTTGTTTGACTTTTTGTAAGAATGTTTATGATGTTTACAGTTGTTTCAGGTGCACCAGACATGTTAATGCAATGAATAAGGGGAAGCTTTTTTAATGAACAGGTTCTCAGTATTATATTAGCACAGCTGTATGTAGTTATACTTTTGAAGGCATGCATGCCATTGAGTACCTTGATCCATGGCGATTATTTCATTGTGTTTGAGTTAAGCAATAATTATCACTGATGGAGTAGTTTGTTCATTATTTATCCATAAGTGCTGCAGTTAGACCATGATGGTGGTAAACAACAATGGAAGATTTTTGACTGGTACAGTTTTTCATCCGCAAAATGTAATTGCCCTTTTCTTATAGACTGTGTACTCATCCACTGCCGTAGTATACTTAGTCTATTTAACTAAATTAAAGTTTTACTATACTGCCATTGCAAGTCACCACAACACTAGAACATGGCTACAGAGCCTAAGCCTGGCAAAAAGAACAAATTCTGATTCTTGCATAGAAGAGCCAACCTTTGATTACAGACTATGCCATATATTTAGAAGAAAACTGTCTAATCAAAAGGAATATACATTTTATACTTTTTTTATACATTTTATTTCCATGATCTTACGTATTGTAGAGAATTTTATTTAATATATACTCACCTGATTCTGAAACTGAAATGTCTTCAAGGACAATTTTTTTTCAGTTCATTCTGGAATAAACAGTATATTTAATATTTTGAAAACAGTCAGCACTGAATTCTAATTTGTTACTGGATGTCAAAATCCTGGAAGACATCAACAATAGATATACCAGTACTGTTCAATCAAATCAAAATGTAGGTATCAAATGATGTGCTCTTAAATCAACTTTTACACGGCAATTTCTCAGTAGCTTTGCCTTCCTTGCAAAGGAGAAAAAGAAAGAAATTGCAAACTTTGCAACTAAAAAGTAATCACAGTCAACAAATTAAACTGAATGTGATTGTTCACCAATTTAGAATAGTAATGATAAAGTTAATGGGTGGCCATGGTGGTGCAGCGGTTAGCATTGCCGCCTCACAGCAAGAGGTTCTGCAGTTCGATCCTCGGCTGGGGTGCCTTCTGTGCAGAGTCTGTATGTCCTCCCTGTGGTCACGTGAGTTCCCTCTGGGTGCTCCAGTTTCCTCCCACATCCCAAAGACATGCTGTAGGTTGATTGAACACCCTAACTTGGCCCTAGGTGTGAGTGCATGCGTGGGAGTGCCTTCTGTGGAAGGTCGGGTGCTGGGCTGGCAACTCAACACTGTAAAACTCCACTGCCAATCATGAGCTGACAGGTGATCCATTGTGGCGACCCCTAACTGGGAAAAAGCCGGAAGAAGAATAACAAATTTCATAGGTTCACAGGTGTGTACTAGGCTAATGACCCTGGGGCCTTTACAAGCCTAGCCATAGGAATACCCTGGCATTGTGCCACCTGACCTTAGTTCCCAGTGCCTCTGCTGAGTAGAGCCACTGGAGTTATCCCCGGGGTGAATTTTCTATTTCCCATCCACTCATCAAGATTTCTCTTGAAGAGTCAGCGAGATACTCTGCTTGACATGTATGGGAAGTCTATTCCATAGCATGGGCAGTCTCTGAGTTATGAACCTGTCCCTCCAGTATGTTTTGTTGATTTGGTAATAAGGTTAAAGTCTCTGGACCGTGTGGTGTGGAGGGATTGGGATTTTTTTAGATGTAGCATTTCTAACAGAGCTGGGTCAGACATGGCTTTGTAAGTCAAGCAGAGATTGCTTCAAGTAGGTGACATTAGACAGAGAATAGTTGGAGGTTTTTGAGTCTGTCCATATAGGACAAGTGTTTATGGCCTAGGATCCTCTTTATGAGGTACTTTTGTGGCCTCTTCAGTTGTTGCAAGTGTCTAATGAGGTGCATGCCAAATGGGGCATTGTACTTGATGATTGGCCTAATGAGGGAAGAGTAGATGAAGACAATAACCTCTTTCTTGCTGGATGCATAACCCTTAGAAATGAGATGTGCCACGTAGAAGGACTTTCTGACCACAGTGGCAATGTGGTGATCAAAAGAGTGGTTGCTGTCAACCTGTGTTCCCTGATCTCTTATAATGCCCTTTGTGTTCAGTGGACTACCATTGATGTGGTAATTCATGGGAACTGAGTTTTTCCCAACGGGGATAACAACACATTTTTTGGCATTGAGTTTAAGGCCATGGTTCTGACACCAGTCGTTGATTTCAGTGAGGCCATTCTATAGGATGTCAACATCACTTGGGGAGTTAATAATAGCTCCAAATTTGCACTCGTCTGCGAACTTTGTCAGCCAGAGTCCCTTCATGTTGGCCTGGACTTCAGAGAAGTAATATATTCCAAGTATATTGTCCAGGCCGCATACTGCCATTCTGATGAGCTATCGGTTAATGCTTTAAATGTTTCTGTCAGTAGACGGGAAAATACTGCTTGGTTTGCAGACTTATGCAGTAGCTAATTCAGACCTCCCACACTCACCTTCAAGGATCACAAAATACAATGATATGTTTTCACTGAGTAGGGGCAGCATCCTCTTCCTGGGCTGAATCTTTTCCTCCCCCCCCCCATCCCTTCTCATATTACTGGAGGTGGTGCCTTTTGGTTCTGTTGTTCTCAATACCTTAAATAATTCTACTCAACTTTCTCCAATTGTTGATCCAAAGCACTTCAGGTACCCTTTCCTGGCCCGTGCTCCCAGATACTGAAATTTGTGTTTGTTCAGATATATAGTATGCTTAGCAAACATGTTATAGATGTTAGATAGTGAGTTTCTGCATTTTTTGCTGTATACATTCTACTTTGTTACAGTCCTTAGATATTGTTGCAACAAGTTTCTGCATTTTCTGCTGTAGGTATTTTACATTTTTAGGATTGCCTCACTTAATGTGTGCTGGCATACAAGACTGACCTTAACAACTGCAGAAGCCAATCTGGGACCTTTATATCACCTAGCGCCATCCTCGTTCATCGTTCATGATTTCCAAGAAAACCAAATGTTTTACAAGGCACAGACCGGAAATAAGAGGCATAAATCTAGACTTTCTCTTAAACTGCGGCATCTGATAGATACGGTACTAGCATTCATTTATGAATGTGAAGTACACTGAACTGCATTTTTTTACCATGGATATTAGTTAAAAGTCTTATTGCTGAACATATGATAGGTCCTTTCAGTGTTGAATAGTGAGTGACATGGACTTTTTAAGACTCAGAATGAGGAATGACAGGTTTACATGCCATCATTCTGCAGTTATCTGACATATTACTAATCAGTGAATAACAAAATGTAAGGTTTATGAAGTCTGTATCATACGCAAGAACTTTACTTCTGTTGCAGAAGTGGTAAGGAGCTCCTCTGCTTTGAGTGATTGCACCAGCTGTCAGACAGAAGTGCAGCACAAGCATTCATTTAAATAGCCATGGAGGGAGGACATTTTGTTGGATTAAAAGAATGAAAGAATACTTGTGTGTTCATGTAAGCATTTTTTTCTTTTCTTCAGATCATACACCAGTTTAAAAAATGCACACTAACAAAAATAATTTTGGCAACCCTCAAACTGAAAGCTGCGTGGTTTAATTTCTGCAGTGATGTTGCCTTTAGTGTCCTAATTTTAGCCCTGTAGATATAGTAAACTGAAAACTGCAGACCCATGTCATATTAGTCACCTGCAGGTTTCACTCTGAGGGTTGACAAAAAAAATGTGATTTTTTCATTGGTGTACATCTGAAAAGAAAAAGAATAGGCTGTCAGAAAATGAGCTTAAATTTGTCATCTCAGTTCGCCAGTGGTGTGATATATATTTTAAAATGTTGAACCTTTCCTTTCAAATAAAGTGGTTTCAGTGTATGTGCAGCTGCAACTTTTTTAAGCATGAGGGTTGAGTTGTGGGTGGCATTTTACTGCCCCAATTTACATTAAGATTCCACTATTTTTAGTGGCAGTGGGTAGAATTTGTTTATTTTGTCGTCTGTTTTAGCACTGTGACATAATAGCCAAATTAAATTATAAAAGTTACTGTCTCGGACATTATTTAATGATGTTTTAAAGGAGACAAGAGGTCAGTGTAACTTACTTTAAATGATAGAAACTTAGACCTCCAGCTGCTATGACACCAGAATAAGCCACAAAACTCCTTAGTGCCGCAGGTGTTCATCTGTTTCCTGTATTCTCACCTAGAAATGCTGACTAGATTTTAACATGCTTTGTAAACTTGCTCATTGGTTGAAAAGCCTCTTAAAATTTACAAAATACATTTGTACTTTCTAGTACATTTTTTATTGTTCATAGGTTTATAGGTTGGCACTAGGCTATTGGCCCAAGGGCCTATACAAGCCTAGCCATAACAATTCCCTGGCTATTTCTTCCCACAGTATTAACTTCCCTCTCATTTGCTATGTATTGCATTATAGCTTGATTGCAGATGCAGGTAGAAACCTACTAGCTTACAGAAGAAGCTAATCAGGAGCAAACCCGTTTTCAGTTTTTTCCCCCCTAGGCTTTATCATTCAAGAACACGTGGAACAAATATGTACCTGCTCAGAAGAGTAAAACTGGGAGTAAAGTTGAAAAAAAAAAAGCCTTAATACTGAAATCAGGAAAAAAAGCCCGTTGACTAACAGTTTAAATGTCTCAGTGATCAACATATATGGGTCCCCAACAGCTCTAGAGTGCTTCTATCTTTTTTATGGTCTTCATACTGAAGATCTTTTTTTCTTTCTCTGTATATTGACATAGTATGATGCTTACTGCATGTATACACAACCAGGCTAATTATTCATTAGTAATGACAGGATTTATTTCTGTTTATCAGTTTGTTTTGTGGCATGCATTTTTTAAGGAATGTATTTCAAGTTTTTTTTCAGACACTATGACTTGCATATAGTTGTTTTTTCCTGCTTATTATAATGAATATTGCAACTAACAATGCTAACGAAACAAGTAGATACTAAATACAAGTCTTGAGCATATTGGCACTCCTTTTCTAACTTCCCTTGCCATGCTACTGCTAAACAAGCTACTGCTTATTGTCTATAGTCCTTTGCTGTTTTCTTACCAGTTTATTGATGCAGCTTTCTCTTTCCAGCCTAATGTTTGAGTACCCTTTACTTTTCGTCTTTATCTATCTCTAATCTTAGTCACCCCTTCCATTTCTAAATCCTTTATTCCCATGGTAACTGTTGCATCTCACCTTCTGAAACTGTACAATGCCCCATGTATCCACTTATACATTAAGCAATGACCCATCTGAAAATGTGACTAATGCATGTAGTCATTGCATCTCACCCTCTATAATGGTAACCCCTCTATGTAATCCAGTAGCATAGTTTAGGCAGTGTTCATCCTTTTCTCATTATACTTAGCTGCAGCTGCTCGATCAGTTGTATGCCACTGTTAATCACTACTGTTCTAATCTGTATCCCCATACTGCTACATTCCCCATACTGCTACATCTCTTCATGAATTTACTGCTTAGTATTCCACACAGCTGCTCTAGCTGCAGTTTTAACAATGGCAAACAACCAAAACAAAGAAGCCAGGCTACCTTATAACATTTTTCTTCTTATAGCAATTGCATTTTTGTACATGCAATTAGTGAACCTACTGCGGTTGCTGCTTCAGAATCTGTGCCACCTACATTCTTCCTTCCTGGACTTATTGACCATACGTTTCGTCATTCCCACCCATCACCGTATTTTCTAACCATTTTACTTTTTCCTTACTGGTTTTAGCACTACTCTACCCTAGCTGTATTCCATCCGCCATCATCTTACTTACTCCAGATGAACAAACTAAAGAGAATCTTCCCCACTCTGTATTTTTTCTATTCTTCTCGAGTACAAACTCCATCTGAACATCTTTCCATTTTAAGGAGCTATGTTTTCAGTCTTTTCTCTACACTGCTAAACAAGTTTATAATTTATATTCTTAGGAGTAACCAAAAATAGAAAATGTAGGATAAACTCATACAAAGTCTGCAAAACGTCTGCAGAATTGCAGCAGATCTTTTCCACTTTTAGAGAGCTCAGCCATGCAGCATCACTCTCTTGCCCTCAGACAGATAATTTGATCACCAGGAAAAAATAGATGTCCGCACTGAGGATCATTTTTACACTTCAAAATTAGGAAAATAACTTTTGCTTTACTAATTTAAGCTCACAGTGCAGGATGATTTAATTCCTGTAGTAAATATTTTTTTAACGTTTGAACAACTAAATCAGTATCTGCTGTTAGTGGGTGAAGGTGTTCACCATGAACAAGACCTCCTATAGATGGCAAATAAGACCTTGGGTATTTTTCCATATTGCCATTTGGATGAGCTATCTGTTTTCATTTTAAGCAGTTTCACTGGCTAGCTGGAAAAATAATGCTTGCCTTATAGTTGTATGTACCACCCAGTTCAGACCTATGCACTCCCCTTCAAGGATCACAAAATAGACTGGTAGATTTCAGTGAGAGCATTCTCCTTCTGTAACCCCATTCAAATCCGCTACCCTAACCCCAGCTCCTAACCACCCCTTTGCTCTACGTTTTTCCATAGGCCACTGCTTTCTCCTGCTGAGCACTGAGTACAGCACCTCAGAAACTATATAAGACCCTCCTTCATTCTCAGCATTGAACCCCTTCAATCAAACTACTCCTCTATCTGGAACAAGTCCTCCTCCATACCCTATTTTACATACATTATCCACCTCTTGCAGTACGTATAATAATCTGCACACAATGCTTTTTCAAACTACTCTGCTAATTAGTCTACTCCTGTCAACATTATTCTGAACTTATCAATACCCCTACTAATTTCCAATATTAATTTGGGAGAAACAGCAAACTCATCAATACACTTTACCACATCTTAATTAAGCATATTCTTTCATGTTTGTTATATTTATTTTGTTCATCTCAATAAACGTTACTATGTAAAACTAACTGGAGTAATCTATTCAGTGGAAAAACTGTAGAAGAAATGTAACAAGTTTTGAAAGAGTTTGGACATTGGAGACATGTATTTGTTAAATCAATCTTTAAAAGAAATCAGAATAGGACAAGCTCAGAGTCATATATATCCATAAGTTTAGTACCAAGTTGTGGACAAATGAGAGAGAAATTATTGTCAGAATTGGCAAAGTCAGGACTTGAAAAGATATATTAGCATGCATACATTTAAAATAGATCTATAACCACCTTAGCATGAGGTTTTATAATGATGTAATAGCTATAAATGAAAAATTGTGCTGTGATATATTTATATAAATTTAACTTCACTGTTTGATGGGATCATACACAGCACACTTATCAATAAGTTAGAACAGCCAAGTATTAATACACATCTGGTAAGATGGATAGCTGCATTGCTTACAAATCGGACATGGTTAGTATCATACAGCAATTGGATAGGTGAAAGTATAGCTTGCTTTAGAGTGTCCAGCAGTGCTCTGTCCTAGGCCCATATTTGTTTAAATTGTGTCTTCAGATTTATCTTTTTCATCTGAAGTGTTTCACAGTTTGTCTGCAGATGACTTGAAAACGGGTAAGTTGGTCACATGTGTTACAGATAGGGCATGTTGGCAAAAGAAATTGACTAATTGACCATTTGGATACAGGAGAATAATATGCTGATAAATTCATCAAAAGCTAAGCATATGAGAGTTGAGGGCATAGATTATAAAGTGAGCACAGTGATTGAAATTGTAAATTTGTTTAAGGACCTAGGTCTATGGGTAGATCAAGCTTTGAGTTTTTCAAATCATTAAAACAATTGGTAAAATATAATACTAGAACTATAGGTTGTATAAAAAGATTTATAAAGTTTAGGAAATCAGAAATGATGAAACCACTGTTTGTTAGTTACATTAGACCCAAACTTGAGTATGGGAATAACAATATGGAAGCCTTATAAGAAAACAATCATGTGTAAATTGAAAAGAGTACAGGAGGAAATATATCAGTGTCACCCACAAATGTGAAAATGTAAGTTATTATGAAATATTAAAATATCTGAACTTGTACAGTGTCTCATATAGATATTTAAGAGGAGACCTTGGGTGTTATTCATAGTCCAGGGCCTTGTATATTTGGCTTTTATTCATAGTCCATTGCCTTGTATATTTGGCTTTTATTCATAGTCCAGGGCTTGACATGTTTCCTTAGTGGTGATCTGTGAAGAGCAACACTATGTGGTTATGCAAATCCCGGACTTTCAGGATGACTACAGAAATATGGAGGACTTTTTTGTGAACCCACCCCCGTCTCACAAATGTGTAACATGATTAACGCATAAGCAATAGGGGACAGCTACTACATTGTTAAGGGGGCAGTACAGATATGCATGAGTATGAGTCATAGACATGAATCTATAATGAACTCAGTGCACACAAAGTGTGTAAAAAGCCCTGGATTTATGCCATAATGCAGCAATTTTCAGTCAAAAGGCTATGAATATCAGCCCTTATTCAGGTACACAGAGCATTTAGAGGGAACTACGTCTGGGAATACTTGGAGTTCTCCAAAAGTAGTAGGATTCATCTGGCAACCTATGTAGAAGATTCTACAGGAATGAGAAGTGTACTAATTGTTTCTCTGAGAAAGTAGCTGATGCATGAACTAGACTATCAAATTGCACTATGGCAAGCCTTAGTTTAGATATTTTTAAGAACAACCTGGGCACTTATTGTGGAAATAGCTGGTTTGGTATATTGGCAGGCTAGAAGGACATTATTGCCCATCCTTGAAATATTTGTATGTATGTATGTATCTCACACTTTCTCTACATAAGCTTCTTGTTCTCTTTACTCATGCAGTTCATCAAAAATACTACTTAAACCAAACTTCCCTCAAGGATGCTCCATCTTATAAATAAGTGGAGACATACACCTTAGTCCAGGGCCAAATTCCATCTTACAAACTAAAAAAACATACACACATTAATGATAATGCATCTACAAACTGTGCTCTAAAACAGAGAGAAAACTGGCTAAAACTCAATATAACTTTAAAGGAATTTCCCCCCTACCTGCAGGATCTTGTGACAGGATCAGACAGCTAGAAGAGGGGTGGCTTAGTATTAATATGTCATAATAGCTTTAAAATATCATCATTCTGACAATCCATCCCCTCTTTCTTGAAAACTACTGGCCTCTGAACTTCATTCACATAGTAAAACCTAAGTGCCTAACAGCATCCTTCCCAGAAATAGGACAATATTGCTATTCTGGAAGATATAATTTCCTGTACACCAAAAATATTCCTCTTGAAACAATTATACTAGATGACAGCATCGGTTGGTTAATATCCATCAATTCTAAAAACTGAGAAAAGGCAAACAAACTAATAAAAATAAAAGACGGGTGCAATAGCAGCCAGAAAAGTTTATTTACCAAGTATTTTAAAGCGCTTTTTCATCAGCATTAATAGCTGACTTCCTCAGAAATGATTTCTGAGGAAGTCAGCTATTAACGCTGATGAAAAAGCGCTTTAAAATACTTGTTAAATAAACTTTTCTGGCTGCTATTGCACCCGTCTTTTATTTTTATCCATCAATTATACCAATAATACCTGCATTAACCTATAAATACGCTCACAACTAACTCAACACAATAAGATATAGCAAAATAACTCATACCTATTCTACTTTGAACTGGATCCCCATCACTCACCCAAAATACATAACACAAACCAGAGTTTTATCAGAGAGCCTTAATGACCATTACCCCCATTCTCACCATTCCATCCACCCGAAACATTGCAAGCTTATAGTCTATAACTCAGTAAGAGATCTCTCCATATTAACTAAAGACTCCTCCCGTACATGACTTACAACCAAAAACTGAAATATTCTAAAAGAACTTCAATCGATGATGCTGTCCAAAACATTAATGACTGGTTCATAAATATACTCAACAACCATGCTTCACTTAAGAAAGAAAAAGGGAACATCTTTGACCACCCATATCTGACATTACCCACCAAACAACTAATTAGACAAAAAGGGAAAGCATGGCACATCTGGGTAAATAAAAAGTCCCAGAAAACCTAAATTAGCACTGACCAAAAAAAAACAAAAAAACAAAGAAAAAAATAGAAAAAAAATGACTTGTGGTCTATGATTTCATCTCCCACATTATCAACATATCCATATCCATGTGTAAACCTGATTTTACTTCCACACATTTCAACATTTTAACAGTCAACATAAATTCACCTTTGTCCCTATCCCAAACATCCAATGGTGGGTACCTCCTAAGAAAGTTAAAAACAACTTCATCATCTTCTGATGATCTCCTTCCAGAATATCTGACACTAGCTGCAGACCTTGTAGCCTACCCCATCTCAATTGTGATTAGTAGATCTAATGCATTAATGCCATTTCCCCTCCATTTGGAATAAGGCATATAATACTCCACAATTGTGGAATTTCCACTGACGTTTCAGACCTGTAGTCATGCTATCACCCCTCTCAACCATACTAGGGAAATGTATCCAGTCACAGGTTCTAACAAACATCCTTAGCCATAATCTATTCACACCATCCCAGCACAACCTCCATTTATACACAGTACAGAAACTGCCCTTCTCTTATCTGCCTGTTCTACACACAAACTAAGAAATGATAACCTCCCAGTTTTCACAGTCTTTATGGATTTGTCAAAAGCATTCAACATAACTTCCTGTGCAAAACTAGTAAACAGACTCTCTAAACTGGTCTCTTAAATAAGACAATTAAGTTGTACAAATCCTACCATCTTGACAGAACCCAAAGTGTTAAATGACAAGAAGACATCTCTTGTTTCACTCCCAGACCTGTAGGTGCCACCTTAAGATCCATCCTCGGACCTCTACTCTTAAATATCTTCATAAGCAGCTTATCATTTGCACTAAACACTTCTTCACTTATCCGATATACTGATGACTCTACGATCATCTGCTCAGCCCAGCCATCTCTGCTCCAGACATCCATACAACTAGTCTTCACCGCTGTTGAAACTTGACTAAACAATTCCAAGCCAGCCCTCAATCCCCGTAAACCAAGCCTGCATTATTATTTATTATTTATTTTACATTTGTTGATCGGGTTTGTCCGACTGAGCTGCTAGCCCTTTTTCAATGGAGGCCTGGGGTAGAAAAGTTCCACATTTATTTATAGAAGTAAACAGAGTACTTGAGGTACCAAAACAACAAATTGGAGAAAAGCTCCAAGTATCAGTTAGTCAGAACATATTTATAATGTTCAAAATAGCATTTATATTAAATACAGACAAATTTAAAACTGGGTTTTCAATAACAAACAATATTAAATATAGACAAATTTATACTTGGGTTTTCAATAACAAAAAATTATCAACATTGATTTAGTGATAGGATTGTAGAGGTTATGCTTCATAATAGGGATGTATTGATTGCTTAGGGATTATTTCTACCTAAAACAATTTCAGCTTTAAAACCTGTAAAAAAACATGGACCAGTAATCATTTGGGAAATTTCATCACCATCCTAAGCTACCCTGAAAAAATGTAGGAAAGCCTCCAGGTATCCCACCAGCCTTGATTACCCTAACAGAAATGTGGGGAAGCTTACAAATATCCCCAAAACAGTCAGGTAGACTGTGAAAAGGGAAGCTCCTGCTTTAGGCAGCTATAAGACAACAGGACTAAATCTATGGTCAAAGGTGAAGTCTGGTTTTCAGCTAGTAATGATGTTACATTATCTGATAGCCTGAATGGAGTTCAAATATACAGTCTACTAATTAAACCTTATTTATAAGCTGGCTACTCTATGTTAGTAAAAAACAACTATCAGCAAAAAAAAAAATAAGTATTCATCTATGGGAAGTGTAAATATGGATACTAGTTGTTCAGTTCATATTACTGTTGTGACTAGGACTATCTGTCTTTTGTTACAATGCTTGATAGGGAACTATCACACACTGCATAACTGTTGTCTTTCACATGGCACATGGCTCCATTTTTGTGGTGGCATTCTCAGGTCAAGGAAATTTAATTACTGCATGCTAACATGATATATACTGCTTTACTCCACAGAAAATGCTTACATGCTACAGTAATCCATAACTCAGCTGTAATATAAGCTTAATAAGTGCTAACTCAGTCCTGTGGACTAACAGACCCATTTACATAAGACTAGGTGATGGCAACTTACACTGATGTCCTCTGATTAACTTTCGCTTTAGCTAAACATCTTCTGCCACCATCTTATTCCCTGAACATATACTCATTATGTGAGGACCTAACCCTTAGTGAAATACATTTGTGAGTCTAATCATATGGTTTGAGACAGAAAGCAGTGGCAGAATACATTAGATATGGTAAGGTTAGGCGTGATTATGGATAAACCTGTTCTGCACACATTTATCAGTTAATCGTATATAGTACTTTGTTCCATGCTACATGTATAATGAAGTCAATATGTGAAATCCAGAGTTAGCTTCAATGCATCTACTTTCATCACTGGTAGCATTTATCAGACTGCACAATAACATTTCTATATCAGCAATTATGACCTCAAACGTGTAACAGAAAAGATCTGAGTATGATGGGGTGTTGCTCATATATATGTTCTATTTTCTGTTTCCATTTCTTTTTTGTATTTGTGTCTCTGCATATTCAAATGAATATATGAGTGTTTTATTAGGTTATGAGAACAAAAAATATATATTTATTTCCTCGCTGAAGTCAAAAGTAAATGAGAATACCAGATTTTGGTGAGTTATATTCAACACAATATGCTTTGCTGGAGATTGCCTCCATGCATCATAACATTAATCAGAAGAACAACATGGTCAAAATTTGTCACACTTATTACAACATGAATTATATGATTTCATTGAAGGGTTAAAACAGAATTATGAGTAAAACAAAATAAAGAACTTTGGATAAAGAACGTACAACACTCCATAATATTTACAAAGAAAAACAGACACCACGTAAATGAGGAAATGAAACATAAAAGTGGAAAAAGAACGAATAAGTCAGAGAATGTTTGGAAGCCGAGGAAGGTGGAATGAAAACCATCTTATGACACTTTCCAGTAAACAATTTAAGACATATAAAGAAGACAAGTAGATTATCAGTTTAGGTTTGAACTTGGTACATCATACATATGTTAGTTTTAGACACAAAGCAGATCAGAAAATAACAAATATAATGCTGTCTTTATTGTTGTAATAGCATTCAGTGGTTTTAAGGATGAATATGCTCTTAAAGGTGCTAGCCATACTGAAATCACTTAGTATTCCAAAATTACAAGGTTCAGAGTACATTAAAAATTGAAATTCATAAAATGATTGAAGTTATGAAAAAAGAAGAAATTATGCATTTTGCCTACATCAGTTGAAAACAGAGGAAAATACTGACGTAACAATGAACAAGGAATACTCACAAACTTAAAAATGCTAGTAACATTATTTAGTTGACAGTGACATCTTAATAATATCTGCAGACGATTATGCCCTCACTGACACTGTTGATAAATACAGTTGATAGTTGAGACTAATTATTAGTGTTAACAGAAGTGTGATGTTAAAGGTGAGAATTAAGTACAAATTATACTAGTCCATTTTTGGTGATGAAGTTGCAGAGATAATGCATGTGATGGGGGGATGCTGAACTTGCTGAATAGTTTTGGGTTGTCTTAGCTAAAATGCCTGTTCAGTATTACAAGAACCATGGCAACAGTATAGCTGCAATGGCAATCTGAGGTGGTGGTCTAATAAAAGTGGCCATTTTCAAAAACGATTACATCAGTTAGAGAAAGATAGCACCTCTCAGCAAAGTCTACATTAGGGTGCTAGAAAAGAGACTTGATATGACAGCTGGGCTTTTGACTGAAGAGAAGATTTGTGGCAGTTTGTGAGTATAGTCTACATGTGTGTTGATTTGGAAAAAGAATATCACTGTGTACCTCGAAATATGTCTTGATAGAGTTGTGACAGTAGGGGTGTCATATACTCTGCAGTGTTAAAGGTCTGCCCTGTATTTATGTATTCATTGTATTTATTTATGTATTTGTTTATTTATTTATTTGTCTTTGTTGGCCAGGAAAGTCTGACTGAGCAGAGCTCATTACCAGGGAGAAAAGCTCCATCACAGTACATTTTATTTAGCAAGTGTTAAGACAGTTCTCAAAAAAAAAGGAAATACTAATAAAAAATGACATTTCTCTAAAAAAAACAAACATAATTGCAAGACAGTTATATAGAGTAAAATATTTACATCAGCATCTGTAAGTCTATACAGTTCTGTTAGCTCTAAAATCTTGCAGGAAGTAAATGGATTTATACTGTAGAAGGGAAAGTGTTGTTGTAAACAGGCATGGAAACCTTTGCCACTGGAAACTGAGGTAGACATAGGGACTTGTCAGCATCTGGCGATGGATATACTGTCAGTTTTCACATAACCCACTTCAAGGAAAACAGAAGAGTTAGACTGATATAGTTTAACAAAACATGCTAGTGGCTTTTTAAATAAGTTTGACAAAAACAACAATAACATAATTATTTAGTATGTAGGATCATGAAATGTTTTCAGGTATTAATGGAAAGGAGATGCACAACTAAGCTTTTCTGAGAAAGACTGAGATTATATATTTTTACTGAAATATCGGTAGTAGAATTGAGACTAGTATGCAATATATAAGTAATTTGTAAATAAATAAATAATAGTGATGCATACTCAGTCTGCTGTTGCTCTTGTAACACGCATTTCTGACTGAGAAGCAGAATCTAATGGAGCTCTAGGCATGTTTCATTTGTAACAAAGACAAACGTAGAAGTCTCAGGCATTATCACAATCACCACCCTGGTAATATTCTTTCAGAATTGCAGAATGCTTAAATGAATGATTGTTATACTCTGCCAAAGCAAGTTCTACATGAAAGTACTAAAAATGGTGTACAGTCCAATATGACTAATGATCATCTGACTTTCAGCACTGTGGTGTTAACTATATTTCCTATCCAAAAGCATACATTATGATCTAATGATAAAATGCTTGTAACATATAAGTCATGGCAGCTGTCTGTGATTAAATTTATGTAACTGACAAGGTAAGTTAATTTCTTTCAAAAGCAAGCCTTTCCTGCAGGAAAGAATCAGAGAAGTAAGTACTGCATTAATGGATCAAAGTCCATATTTCCTTTGCAGCAAATCAGATGACTGGTATCCTTCATCATGCATGAGGAATAAAGCTGCAGAGTTATTAGACAAATGTATCAGCTCCTGGAGTAAGGCATCTGTAATATATACAAGGGTGGTACATGACATATTGAGTGTAATTTTACAAGAAGAGGACAAGTTTTGAAGAATTATAAATAGGCATTCATTAATCTATACAAGCAGTGACTGTTAGGCATACAATGTAGCATTTCTGTGCAATTCACTGCTTTTTCCCCATTCCACAGAGTACTGTATCTTAAAGGCACCACAAATATATTCAGATATAATGGTATAAGACACAGAAAGTGTTTTCATATAGCAAATTTCTCATTCTTATAGCAGTACAGTTTTGTTACAGGATTAAGGTAAGGTGCATTATTCAGGATTCATTAAACCATGCATTAATTTTCAGGAAAAAAACAATTCAAAAATAGCTGAATCCTTTAGAGATTCCACTCATTCTATATTGATCAGTGCCTTCTGTGGAAGGTTGGGCACCGGGCTGGCAACTCGACACTGTAAAACTTCACTGCCAGTCATGAGCGGACAGGTGATCTGCTGTGGCGACCCCTAACTGGGAAAAGCCAAAAGAAGAAGAAGAAGATATTCTGATCTGCTGCAACCTGTTAACTTCCAAAACTTCCTAGGAAACTCTGTTTTTCCTGTAGTCATTTCTGTAAATGTCTGAAAAACAATGAAACAAAGTTGAATTTAATATGTGTTTTTTGCCATTTTCTCCAGTCTGTGGATGAATTAATAGAGCATAGAGCCCCCTATTGAAATGTCAGCATTTGTAATGCCATGTGCCAATGTGCAGAAAAAACAACATCAAAAATGAAGGAAAGGAATATTGAAGGTTGTACTTCTATTTTAAACTTCTTTTTTGCAGGTAGGCAAACTCCCCTGCACCACCTAATTTGGGGCCCCCACACTACCCAGCTAATATTTACCAACTCTGAGATCACCATACCTTGGAAAAAAGTGAATATTCTAAAAAATGGTTATCTCAAGTCCATATTTTCGGCCATTCAGTCTCAGTATTTTGGGACTCGCTAAAGCAGGCCCCAACATTTCAAATGGTGACCAGAAGAGACATTTTAATTATTTTATACATGGAAAAACTTATTTCACTTGGTGATTATTCCTAGCCATTCAAAATCTTAAAAGAAGGTACTATAAACCAAATGCTTCTTATTTGTATGAAATCTATAGTTATATGCAACCAAAGCTTGAAAATTTCAGTTAATACATAAAACAGCAACCGGATTTATTGCTGTGCTAGATTACTAAATCATTGTACATCAATCCACTGACTACATATCCTTCAAATCCATAACTGTCATCTGATCCTTCACCAGTTTTGTCCCATATGATGTCTCTCTTTTCTTTTTCATTTGTATAACTGATAAAAGTAAGGCAGTCTGACACCAGTCTAACAAAGGCAATGTTGGGCAGACCATCCTGGACCTGGCATGCTTCTCGTAGAACCTTATCTTGCGTTATTATTTTACTTACCATCCCTTCAACCTCTTACTCCCTCCCATGATTTTATGACCCTCCCCTTTTTGAGTTCCGGGTTTCCTGATTCCCTGGTCCCTGACGCTAACCGACATGTCCTGAATACAAGAATGGCAGGTGTAATTTTAAATTCTAGTCAAGTTTGTCTGAACCTAATTTCCCTCATCCCACCTCTACAATTCTCCACTTAACTTACCCCGTTTATCTTCTTTGGTGACATCATTCTCCTCCATCATTTACTTGATCACATTGGGATCTAGTCATTTAGGTTTCACAGTACAAAACAGACCCGTTATTTCTCCTAGCTGTACAGTTAGAGCATCGGTTTAATGTATTTGTTCATTAATGATTTTATTAGCTTGGAGAAAGGTAATCCATAATATTTCATTATCTTTGAACAATAATTATACAGCAGACAAGAATTACTTTTATCTATAGACATTCATTTCTAGGAGACATTTTTGATTTACCTGTTGGATAAAACATAAGTTTGCATTCTGCTTCACCAGAAAGTAAACGCACAGATTATGTCTTCTTCATAGACACCCATCTCATTTATAGTTGAACGTGTTACGTCATCTCATAGCTCCTCTAAACAAATGCTAGTTGCACTCAAAACTGCATCATGAATAAATCTAGAGCTTAAAGACAGCGATGAAACTTAAGCTAATTACAAAAAACATATTTGTTTTCCATCCACTTATATGACAAGTATCTTTTCTATCCTCACTTGAGGAAGTGGGACTGTGCCCCATGGACAAGATCTCTAACCCCCTCTCTACTATGCATCACACTGGTCCGTATCAGGGCAAAGGCTATATAACCAATTCATTCCCTGCCAAACTCGCTAACGTCACCATACAAGGAGGAGGTTGGGCCCATCTCTTCCCTGAGACAAGAGCTGTATGGTCCATTCATTCCTCAGGTTGAGCTTACCAGCCCTGTTTCTTCTGAAACATAAAGGGAGGATGGTAGACTCAGTAGTAGGTCAGGTGAATCTTTCCTCCCTTCTAGTGGAACAGCTTTCATGAACTTCACTATAACTGCCTGAATTGTGTGTGTGTGTGTGTGTGTGTGTGTGTGTGTGTGTGTGTGTGTGTGTGTGTGTGTGTGTGTGTGTGTGTGTGTGTGTGTGTGTGTGTGTGTGTGTGTGTGTGTGTGTGTGTGTGTGTGTGTGTGTGTGTGTGTGTGTGTGTGTGTGTGTGTGTGTGTGTGTGCGTGTGTGCACGCGTGTGTGTGTGCAATACTTTAAAACAACTTGCCTATTAAAAGTAGGGAGAAAAACTTATGGAAGGAAATAAATACATTTGCATTCAAGGTGGACAAAGGCAAACAAGAATCTGTAGCTTTTATTTCTCTATCTATTGTGATTCCCCAGGCATGTGTGGATGTTTTACGTAAAGCTTACCTTGTGTCTACACATCTCCCTGCTCATGCCCAGATCTTCACAAAGCTTTTGGTTGCCATTTTCCTTCTCATAACCTTGTAATGACCATTTACAAGTTTCTTAAGGGAATGAATACCTTACTTTGGTAGACTCAGTTCAATGGCCTGTGTCCAAATGAAACCCCTTTATAACTTAGTCATGAACTCAGACTTTGTATGAAAACCTGATTTTTTTGCTCACTAGTGTAATCTTCTACCATTATTTAATTCCTTAAAATGCCAGCATTTCCAAAAATCCCTCTTGTTCACTGTAGCCAAAATACTCGAAAGAACTTTGTATGGTAAAATCATCAACTTCTTGAACATAATACACATCTTAGCTTTTGTATGTCACAGAGCAGCTCAACCCCTCACCTTTGACCATATTATCTTCCATAATATTAATATGGGACAACAGGCAACTTACTGTATTATTTTACACTTTTTTTGCTTCTGTAAAACCTTAGATTTTGTCTCGCATCCTCTGCTGATTTCCTTACTTTAAATACACGCAGTAGGCTGCCATTTCCCTGTTTTAATTTTTTTCTGCACAATAGGGCAGTAACAGTGCTTGCTCATAATAAGGGCTCAAAATAATTCCTACTAAGTTAAATAGTTACATAAAGGTCATTTTTTGGTGCCTTCACTATTTGTATGTTCATTGATTGAATTAAGCTTAGCAATGACAGCTTGAAAGCTCTTGCTAACACTGCACTTCTATCCTCAGTTGTGTCTGTAATGAAGCCCTTTTCAGCAACTGCATTAAAACCAAAGATATCAATACTCATTAATCATTACTCAATCAGTGTAGGCATCCTGGTTTGTTATTTAGGCCCCCTGCAAGAAGCTGCAGAGATCCAGTTAACCATGCATCTCCCCCTACAGATCTGCTAGAGATTGTTCACCACTATAAATATTTTGGTGTATTTTTGACCCACATACTTCTTGTCCTTGCTACAAGCAAAACCAGAAAAAAAAATTCTGTACTAGGAATCTATCGCAGGATCTCTAGATTCCAAATCCTGAGGTAGAACGAATCCAAGGCAGAAGATTACTGTTTCAGAAACCAAGATGTCAAACTGTAGAATACATTAATTTAAATCTGAATTTATGATTAATGTCCCTAGAAGTGGACATTATTGCTTCTCCCTACATAGACTGGTCATTTCCCCATCAATCTTACATTTATATTCTGTATCAGTATAGTTTATTCATTTATACATCATTGTAGTTTCAATACTTTATTATTAGTTTGATTTATATAGGCTATAGTTTGATTTGTGTAGGCTATTGTTTAACTGCTTCGAGAGTTGTGTTTACTTACAGCAGTGATTGTCCTGTAATAGTTTTATGTAGTGTAAATGTGTTTTGCAAATGCCAGTATAGCCCAGGTCATGGCTATAAATGGTCCATGGAGCAGCACACCTACCTGCCTAGCAAAGAAGAAAATAAGCAAACTAAATAAACAAATAAACAAATAAACATAGCTATTTTAAAGTTTCATTGACTTTGTTGCTGTCCTATAGTAAGGCAGGCACTTCTGCTATATCAGATCCTTAGGGGTTACAGTTTGGGTCCAAAATGTTAAACATTCCTCAACATTCCTTATTGTTGGGAAGCCTAAAAAATGCAGTCTTCTATACATGATATCTTGCAAGACCTTCACACTCAGACTGCCTTTACCATTTCTCTTGATGGCTACCTAAAATCTCAGGCCAAACATCCAGGGATATACTGGTGCAATGAAAGTGATATGTTAGACTTTTTGCATAAAGCTGTAAATATGTGCTGTCTGTGTTTTTTTACGATTCAGTCAGAATCAGATAAACATTTGGTGAGTTGTGTTGCATGTTTTTTTTTTTTTTTGTGAATATTCTAGGTGTTCTGTGCGGTGACAGGCACGGTGTTTTATAATGTATGACTTATGTTTTGCAAATGTACCATAGTTAGCTTACTTAAATGGGAATTTCTGTTTTTCTAATTAGGTGACATCTGAAAATGGGTCTGTTGTTGCCCAGTCCCATAATATGAAATAGTTTTGTCTGGAAATAAAATATAATTAGATACAGTTCTCACTTTTGTGAAACCCAGATTAAGTAATCCTATATTTTGAATATATTCTTTCTGCTATTTTTGCGTATGATGGATTCTTTATCCTAACATCCTGCATGCTCCTCATGCCTTACCAAACCGCTGTATAGTTTACACTAAAGAGGACTGGCTAAAATATGTCAGTGCAGTAAGAATGAAAGTTCAAGTGAAAACTACTTGCATGTTCTGTGCTTTTGGGTCACTCTTCATACTGCTGTTTACATTTCCAAAATCCACTGACATTCATTTGACAGCATCATTATTTTCATTTTGTGGCATTCTCCACTGAACCCCATATACAGAAACAATTTCATATTTCTGAAGTGCTGCTAGTATTAACATATTCCATCTGTTATATTTTAATTGTTTTTGTTATGTTCATTAAAATATGTTTGTGCTTTATAGCAGAATAGATTTGGCATCTGTATTTTTTGCTTTTTGATTGATTTGGTACACTTAACATTAATCAGACTATGGAAATCTCCTTATGCTGACTGCATTTCTACTGTAGGAGTGTTTGTTTTTTAATGCGAGAAGCTGCTCTCTGCTAGAAGTATGCTGCAGTCTTTACCTCCTAAACAGCTAAGTAATCTGATGGCTAAGGATATCTTTCATACAAAACATTTTGCTTGAAAGCTCATATTGTTGATGTTATACACAAACTATCTGAGCAGACTTACCCCTTACTTGTATTAGTTAATTGCACATTCCATAAACTGTTAAAAGGAATTTCAATAGATAAGGATGATATAGATGAAAATTCGGTTGCACAGTATTATTTTGGAGGGCGTTGCATAGAATCCAGTAACTACAAACCTAATGGTAGTATCCAGCATTGTGAACTGATCATTTCTTTCATACATTAGGCAGTGTGAGGCTGTTTTACATCTAATTAAATCAGAGTGAAGTTAGCTGTCACATAATGACAAGATAAAAAGTATCAGGATTCATTGTACATCTGCAGGTAGCTCATACTTTACCCTCTAGTATTCACTGAGTAGATGGTAAGCTATATAAAAACAGACTTAGGATATTATTACATACTGGCTAAAACTGTAGGAAACTCTAAATCTATAGTGGGTAAACAGGGGCCATCTATGATGTTTTTCTTTGGGAAAGACACTTTTATATCCTGAATATGAATAGGGCCTTTTTACCTAGCATGTTAACATAAGCTCCGTTATAACAAATACTAGTGATTCTGTTCTGAAAATAAAAGCATTGTAGGAAAGAAAGGAAGCTAGCTAGCTAGAGACCCAGAGTTTGAGAGCATCAAAGTACCCAGTGAGTTAATGCATTTTAATTCTCAAGGTCATATCTCCTTTATCGTTGATTTTTTTCTGTTTGGGAAGTCAGAGTTAAAGATCATAATCAGATCGGCTTTTCCCACGAGTCAGTCTCATTGGGTTTTCCTGTTCTGACAGAATGCATCCTGTTATTGCTTCTTGAGTACTTATACGTTCATAGGTGGTCACTAGGCTATTGGTCCAAGAGCCTTTTTAAGTTTCGACAAGTTTACCCCAAATTCACCAAAATATTGCTGACGTGCCAATGTCTCAAAGAACTTTACACTTATGATATAGGTTTTTGCACATCAAATGTTCACAGACTGCTCCTGTCCATTAGGGACATAGGTGCCAAATCAAGGGTAAATTTTGTGATTTTCCATCCACTGGTTCAAGTTACATTTGAATAGGGTTACGAATGAACTTTGCTTCACATGGATGGAAAGCATTGTTCTAGTAAAGGGGTAATCTCTGGGATACATACATGTGCCTCCAACATGCCCTCTTTATTTTGCAGAATGGGTATTTCTGAAGCTCTTTGTTTTGTGGATGTGCAACAAATCCATCAGTGTGGGATCAGTGGATTCCTTGTGGCCTAGGTATAGATTGTTGCTCAGCATTCTATAGGAAAATGAGTACAGTGATGACACTTTGAGGTGGTTTGCATAGGACTTGTTGTTTACTCCACAAATTATTTTTGTGAGGAACCTCTGTGGTCTCTTAAGCTGTTGTAAGTAACTAGTCAATTACATGCTGAAGCATATGCTGTACTTGATGACTGATCTAATAAGAGCTGAATACAATTGAACAATGACCTGTTTGGACCTGTATTCCATACTTATAAGTTTTGCAATGTAAAATGATTTTTTTCACTAAAGTAGACATATGGTAGTCAAAGGTTTGGTTACTGTCAACATGTGCTCCTAGATCACTGACCACTGAATATAATTTTGGGGTTCTCTTACCAATGTGTTAATTTCCAGGAGGGTTGTCTTTCCAAATGGTACTATTATGCATTTTTCCACACTGAGTTTTAGTCTGTGGTTCTGGTACCAGATGTTTGTCTGTTTCAGGCCTCTAAAAGGGTATGTGTGCCTTTAGGAGATTCAGTGACAAGGCTTAGTTTACAGACATCTGCAAACCTGATCAGCCAGGTTCTTCCCTTCTAGCTCCTACTACATCCAGAGCCAAACTAAGAACCCCCAAACAATGTAACATCCTGAGGATGTCCTTCTGGGCAGTGTTCTAAAGGTTGACTAAACCATCCACATTTGGTAAATATTTGTTAATATGTGTTAGCTCATTAAACCCTCATCACATCTGCAGGCATTTCACTCAGGCCAGCATAGTGATGCTCTCGGTATTTGATTAAACCCTTGTCACATCTACAGGCATTTCACTCAGGCCAGCATAGTGATGCTCTAGGTATCTGTGTTACTTTTTTATTTGCATTAACAACTGCAAATTCACAATTCATGCAAACTACTTGAAACATTTATCTCTATCTAGAATTTCATAGTCTAGGCCATTTCAAAATATTTAGCCTACTATTTTTAATAAAATTAAAATATTCTAAAAAGACAATAACTGCAAAATCAGAATAATGAACTTTTCCAACTACCTGTAATGTGGTTACATTTTTTAACCCTGAAAACTAGACTTTTTTCATGCAACAAAGTACAATTGTTGTAGATCTCAGAATGGTTAATTGGGCAGATATTGTTGTAGCCATATAGAGAATTTAACAAACTTCCAAACAACACAAGATAATAATGCCACTTCAGGTATGTACATATATACATAAATTAATAAATTAATAAATTAATAAATAAATGTCATGGAAATGTGATGCATCAGAGCTAGAATCTTCCAGTTAGGAATGTGATCTAAGGACACACATAGCTGCAAATTTTCCCAAATTACAGTTTAACAAAACAACACAATACATACCATTTGCTCAACATGTCCTTTTCACAACTGTAGTGCGATCCTGGAGTCAGTATATATAGTTGGGGGTGTGGGGGTCATAGGCCACCCACCTAGGTGGGTTTTCTAGGTGGGTTTTACTTACCTGGGTTTATGTTTTGTGTAAGTTTGGCAAGTGTTTACTTACCCTGAGTAAAACTTTGCTGGTCGGTATTTCCACTTTCGCAATTTTCCTCTTGGTATTATGACGTTCAGTAAACTTGGACTTGATGTTTTGAAGTAGATCCATGTATGTACAGGTGTACTTTAAATAATCTAAACACTCAGATGCTAACCTCACTAACAATGACTCAAAAATATCAGGAAAAAATGTTGACGTTACATATGTTCCAAGGCATAACCTCGGCACATGTAAAAATAAAAGTGTTTTTTTTCCAAGGAGGGAAAGCCCAAATGCATCCCCTCCAACTAATTATATAGTCTCACTCCAAGATCACACAATGCCTGGGAACAGGGAATACTCCTCATCACTGGAAATGAAGCAATCTTGCACAATTGATGACCATCTGTCTTGTAGAGCAAAATGTGTTGACATAGCAGATGTTGACTTTAAAGTAACTCATCTTTAGTAAGCACACACACACACACACACACACACACACACACACACACACACACACACACACACACACACACACACACAACTATTCATATATGTCTACATTGGAAAAGGGGTTGTGAATGATTGGGTGTATAGTCATTTTCAGAATATTCAGAAAGGACCTCTACAAGTCTAGCTTATGAAGGCACAATGGAGCATCCACAGCATGTTATCAGACTTGAAAGAAATATTCATAAGAAAAAAATGGCAGCAAACGCAATAACAAATTCTGCCATAGGAGAGGAGAGGACCTTAAGTGCCTATGGGCTTCCAGAACACAATTATAGCTGATATTGGTATGCAAACTATTTGCCTCAATTACAAGCCAGCACTTATATTCCTGTAATCAAATACATTCAGTTTTATGCAGATAATTGTGTAGAATCTTGTATATACGAATGCAAATTAACAACCGATTTCATGAGTCGTTTGCTTATAATATGATCCGCAATTTTAGAAAAATTATTACTACTTGACATAGCTGACCTTCCAGGAGACCTCCACTTATTTTAAGGATCTTTGTCAGACAATAATATATAAACACTTTGTCATCAGGAGCTGCAATCTGACATCTCTTCTTGCAAAATAGCCTTGCCTGACACCCATTTCCTCATGTTTATAAAGACTATTCACTTTTTTTTTCATTTACTGACTCATGAATAACATTTTTTTGTTTCATTTCCTTGCAGATATTCTCAGTGACAAATTTTGAATGATGCTTATAATCATAAGATCCTTTCCTTTGTCTGCTCACTTAATGATTAAAATATATATTTTTTCTCTAACAATTAAGAGTATTTCATTATGATTTACTAAGATTATATGCCACCAAATGACTACTTAACATTAAATCCAGAAAAGGTTTTCGGTCTTGGAACTAATAATACCGGAGTTCCTTTTATCCTTTACATGTGGTGGAATAATGAAGATATGAGCTCAAAGAGTTTTAGTTGTAAGAGCAAGATACATATCAGGCATTTCATCATGACTGACAGACTCACAGCACTTTTTATGATAGGGGTATTTGAATGAAAGATTGGATAATTCATAAAAAGATATTTAGGGATAATCCTATGATAGTTATAGTTAGATGAAGTTCTTTGTACTAGAGTGCATTGATTGAACTATTTATTCAAGAAAGTAATCCTAGGTAAATCATTTGTAACTGTCATGCAGACAGAAACAAGTGCTGGGAATTATAAACAAATGCTGAGACATTGCATAGACCTAATTATCAAACGTCTACTTTCCAGGGCTTATGGCTGAGGAGGCTTGCATCAAGCATTGCCTTTGAGTCACTGTGCTGTATGCTGTTTATTGATTAATCTTCACAAAGGCCTCTACAGATGTGTCTGGAGTGGGGCAGAAAAAGAAGTACATAGGTAGACCTTGAGGCAGTCTTACAACCCTGTAGACTATTCAGATGAGTAACTAAAATGGAATGGAAGAATGATAGCTCATTTTTTTTCTTTGTTTCTGCCACCTTCAATTTTTATTCTTTTTTTAATTTCCCATTTACTTCTGTTTAACTATCATTCTGAAATCATCCATTACACTTCAAAAATGTTTATATTTTCCCTTTTATGGTGTATTTTATTTCGCAGTGAACAACATTATTGCTTTTTTTTCTGTAAAAGTGTTAGTAACTATTTTTTTTTCATTTGGACCCTGTCCCTTTACATGCAGAGGTATCTCTGAGGTTTTCCTCATAAAAATATCTGAATGCATCTTCAAGTATCCCAGCACTCACTGTTTCTACTACAGTTTCCACACAGGACTCAACGTCATTGTTCCAAAATTGGCGACAAAACTAAAACTAATAAAGGACAAAAGCTCAAAATCAGTAACAGATGTTAAATGTTACTCTAATTCACTTAAAAATGAATAGAACAACAGAGTTTTGTATTAATATGCACTTTTTGAACAATAAGGAGTGTACAGTGCTAATGTCTGGCATTATTAACTGACTAATCATCAGTGATGTATCAAAAATGAGGACAGCGCAAAACTATGAGGCAAACTTGTAGACTGTTAAGGGGTATTCTATATCATATCTTACTCTTTGGAATTTCTGCTATGATTTGTAGTCACTGAGATAGGAATGCTGTCATAATCTCTTTCATACCCGGACCATGCCAAATTTCAGTTTCTGTTGTACCAGTATAATGACGATTGATGAAACACTTACACTTTTGATACTTTATATATGTATGTATATATATATATATATATATATATATATATATATATATATATATAATCATAATTTAATATTCTGTGTAACATCCTTTCATATTCTGAACTCAGTTTCCATGTGAATATGCCCCTCTTTGGAAAGTTAAAAAATAGTCATGTAGCAGAATTCTCAATATTACTTTTGCAATCAAGGAATATATGAAACAAAAAAAACAAAGTACGTGGATCCGGACAGGCAACAACGAACAATTAAATTTAATGAAGTATAAAATCAATGAAAAATTCAATATAGAACAAATGTAAGGATAAGCGCTTTTATTTGTAACTATGACAAACTTCCTCTGATAAATAAAACATAATTTCCTTCAGTTTAAAAAACATTTAATGTCTATGTAAAGCACTCTCATTTGTCAGTCTTCCTCCATTCATAAAATGAAGTGACATACCCCCCAAAAACACTCATACTAAACAGCACCAGCAAGTATTTAAAATATTCATAAAATGAGCTAAAAAGCAAAATGCTTTAAATGCTCTACATGCTAACGTTTCATGCTCAGAAAGAAATATATAATAATACATTAACATATAAAATAATCATGTTAAAAATTCACAATAAATCAAATTCTAATGTGTAAATACATATTATCTCTCCAGAGATTTTAGTTTTAGTACACTTCCTAATGATAGGAATCATATTATGCGTAATGCTTAAGACTGAGAAAATCCTCATCCATGTTAAAACAAATATTCTTGCCATGGGCTCCACTGAATAACAATACAAATTACTACTGAAAAATGTCCAAGACTTTGATGAAGAGGACCATTTAAAATACTTTTGTCTCAAGAGAGAGCAGTTCTAAGTTCAGGGTGGTAAAATATATTAATTTAGATTGATGCCTCTGGGGAAAAGCCAGTCCAACATGCATTTATAAAACCTTCTAGGATGTGAAAGAGCCATTCTGTCTGCTAGCTTTATTTAATTAAGACAGTATCTTTTCATCTAACCCCTAAACGAGATGTCATGAACTGTTACTTACAGACTGAATTGCATTTAACCTTTTAAATGTACTTGCCAGCTCTATTCCCAGCATCACAAGAAAGCCAGGAATAAAGGATTTTGTGAACAAGAAAAATTGCCTCCTTTCAGATATAAGATGCTCAAGCCAATTTTACAATATTTAGAAGCTGTGTACTATAATTGTTAATACAATCATAAACTCCTCCATCTTTTATTTCACAGGTATCTACAGATTTTCCTGGTTTTTGTTCAAAATGTATTTGTATACTATAAAATTCATATCAGTGGAAAGTAGACCCATGCACTGCAATACTTTCAGATATCTTTACAACGGTGTATGTTCCTGTCTTGAAATCTGACTACAGCAATTCTTAGTGTGTCACATTTTTTTTAACTTTTTAGGCCCATTTTGTAGATATAAAAAAATGTAAATTTTGGTATTTATAGACATCTATGTTGCAGTTCATTTTTCTAGACTATAAATCACCTGCATTAAGTACCACTGCTTGTCACTGTTTTTAAACATTTATGTATTCTGTAGGAAAACAATCAAGATTTTTGTTTAATCTGTGGTCCTTAAGGTTTCAGTCTTACTATGATTTAAGTTCAAAAAGCACTGATACATATTGTTCTCTGAACTAGAGACAGTCACACACATCTTTAAAGAAACCATTTATTTTTATAACTAAATACAGGCCTGAGCACAGTCTGCCTTAGCAACCACTGTGTTAGGGTGTGTGTGTGTGTGTGTGTGTGTGTGTGTGTGTGTGTGTGTGTGTGTGTGTGTGTGTGTGTGTGTGTGTGTGTGTGTGTGTGTGTGTGTGTGTGTGCGTGTGTCTGTATTGCAGTGTAGTCTATAACAGTGTGATATTACTGCATATCCAATTAATATTTATTAAAAGTGGGATACAAATTGTAATGACTACATAATATAAAGCAACTGTTAAACTCACAGACAGGTCAGTATGACAAAGATTAGCAGCCATTTTGAAGGTGTGACAGTATGGGACCTGAGGCTGAATACAGTGTGTATATGGAATAATGAAAACTGTACATTGTTAGGCCTGTTGTATATCATGGGGCAGTGTGAGTATTCTTTGTCAACATAAGGTTTCAAATGTAGGTCCAAAGTTTGTCAGTACGTAGCACAATACAGTTATTATATGTTGTCACAGCCATTTTGAGGGGTATAAGATACATTTCCTGGAGCGTTTCTCCCCGGGCCTCCGCTGAAAACAGGCTCTGTGGAACCTAGTCGGACATTCCCGGTCAACAAATGTTAAATAAATAAATAAATAACAAAAATAAAAATAAAAATTTCTACTCAAATATTCTTGATAATATACAGAGATATTTGGTAATGTCATGGAAGTAGTGTAGTAGGCAGTGTGCTGTTGTTGAGTCCTGAATGTGAAACACATGGAACAAAGTCATAAGCGCAGAGATTATGGCTATCGGTCCTGGTCAGGCCAACAACAGTACCCACTGAAGAATATGCAGGGATCAAGTGAATGGGCAGTGTTCTGGCATTCCATCCTGTCCAACGTGAGGGATAGTACTTACATAACTACTTAACCTGTATGAGGACTGATATAAATAAAACCCTCTAACCTAAATAAAAGATAATACAAACACAACTACTTTACCTATGTGAGGAATGGTGCAAATGTAACCATCTGGCCTGCATGAGAGATGGTGTTAACATAACTACCTGATTCCCATGACATATGGTACAAACATAGTTATCTGATCTGCAGGAAGGGTGATATAAACACAACTAGCTAACCTGCAAGAGGTATAGAACAAGCAAAACTACCTTAGCTATACAAGCTATGATACAAACAGAACTACCTGACCTGCACAAGAAATGGTACAAAGACAATTACCAGACCTGAATGAGTGGTGATACAAACACAACTACTTAACCTGCTAGAAGGATGGTACAAACTTCAACTACCACACCTGCATGGGAGATGGTAAAAGCACAACTTCCTTATCTGGAAAAGGAATGGTACAAACACAACCGCCTGCCTGCAAGAATGATGGTAAAACACAACAACATAGAAAAGGATGAGAAAAGCTACAAACACAAATACCTGATATGCATATGAAATGGTACAAATACAATTACCTAGCCTGCATGAGGGACAGCACAATATAACTAGCTGGCATTCATGAGAGATGGCAGAAACATGATATATTTAACATGTATGTAAAAAAATATACCATAATGATGTGTATGTCTCTTTGGGGTTAGAGGCATTAATTCATATTTATGGCAGACTTTAATTACCACTTTCTTTCACTGATTATAAGATGGCAAGAACAGTGCTTGGACAACAAGAAATGGACAGATTCACTGAGTAGGTATTGCTGCTGTTTTAGGTGATGTAAATTTAGGGATAACAGTTCTGAGCAAATCATGAAGTATTTGTATGTTACGGATTTAGACCAATGTGCCATTTACACCTACAAGCAAAAATAACAGTATTAAGAAAAAAACACTAAAAACTGGAAAGCAGAAAAAGCTGGAAGTGATGGTGGTCTGCTGAAGAGAATAAGGAGTTATTGACCTCTTTTAGTCTGGTTTGGCTATACGAACCACAAGTATGAGTGAATTACACTGTTGGTCTCTTAAGAGTCGGATGCCTTGGTAGAAGGCAACATTTTCCATTGGCATTTGGCCCTGTTCTTTTTTTGCTATCTCAGTAAGAAAAGCTGTAACTGCAAAGGCATTCTATGGGCAGCCATTGCACTGGTGCTTCTGGTTACAGAGGGATGTATCTGGTATGACAACTGTTGCAGATTCAGAGATTCTTGTGTCTCACACCACCTGACCGGGTAGCAGCCAGTCTAGTATTTGCTGTAGATACTGTAGCATGGCTAGCTTTATAAAATATATTTGTCTTTGACATGCAGGCATGATAAGTATCTAGACAGGGTGACCAGTGAGCTCCTAGTGGTCTGTTGTTCATGCTTCCCTTTTTTTCTATACAAGACCATGGTTTAAATATTTGTTTTTTTATCTATCTATCTATCTATCTATCTATCTATCTATCTATCTATCTATCTATCTATCTATCTATCTATCTATCTATCTATCTATCTATCTATGTCTTTCCATGCATATGCCTGTGCACATGCACACTCACACTGACACACACACACACACACACACACACACACACACACACACACACACACACACACACACACACACACACACACACACACACACACACACACACACACACGCACACACGCATGAGTACACATGCAGACATGCACATACATAGCCAGATGTATCCGTGATCATAATACTAATGACATGATCTGTTTGTTTTGACTGGAAGAATTAATTACATCTGTGACCTAGAAGACTACTACTGTGCCCATTGCAGTTGCTGCAACACAATATGTTGCTTCATTTGTTATACGCTATACTGTTGTATGTTTAAAGTATGCAGTGCTGAGGATGCAGTGTTAACCCTTGCAATTGTCAGCAAACCCAGTGATTTTATACTTTACCTTGTGGATGAACAAATTACATCAGATGACAGAGCTATTCAGTAGATGTTAAAGAACAGAGAGATGGATGCTTCTGCATGTAATCTGCAGCTTGGCATGTCACAGTTAGATGGCTCTCTATGACTGGCTTTGACAGTGTTTCTGAATTGGAAGGATAGCTGGATACTTGAGCAACTAGGAGAGATAATGGTATATATTTG
>NC_056725.1:1244827329-1244864829 GCF_019279795.1 Protopterus annectens
AATAAATAAATTTCACTAAAAACGTGGACATTCTTCAATGTAGAAATAACATTCTTTACTAATATCATAGTCATGTTTCAAAATTCTTATCATTAAAGGAGTTTTTTAACTAAAAAACTTAGATCACTTGATTTTCATGCAAAGTGTAAGCAACTGCAATTAATTCAAAAGTCTACACCCTCCAGCAACGACTTCATCTGATAATTGGTGTTCAGAGTTAGTATTAGCCAATCATTGATGCTACAACAGAACAAATACACCAATAACTGTTAAACACACTTCTAACAAATATCCATTCATAAAAGGATGACCATGGCAGCTTTCAAGTGGTGCACATATAAAATAATAACCAATCGAGATCCTAGCATCTCCTAACAGCAATAGTTTTATAATGTTGCTGATTGGTTATTATTAGATCTGAACACCAGTCATTTATTCAAATATTTTTGGAGGGTGGAGACTATTGAATTGAATGCACCTTCTGGGTTTGAGATTATGCTGAACAAAAAGTATTTTTCTTAAGACATTATTTTTATTTTTATTTATTGAAGGGAACTTTAATGAAGGATAGTGATTTTCTTACATATTATTCTTGCATTTAGAAGAATGGATACAGCTCTCAGAGATATGTTTGTCTGAAAGGATATGGATTTGTAGTTCATGAGCATTTCTAGTCATCTGTTGGTTTCCATTGGTAATCACATTACCATAACACCAATTGGAAATAAGTGCTTCCGTGCTTTGGATTGGCTATTATTTTATATGTGCACCATTTGGAACCTACCATGGCCATCCTTTTATGAATGGATATTTGTTAGAAGTGTGTTTAACAGCTACTGATGTATTTATTATCGTGTAGCATCAATGATTGGCTAATACTAACTCTGAACACCAATTGTTTGATGAAGTCTTCTCTGGAGGGTTTTAGTTAAAAAACTCCTTTAGTGATACAAATTTTGAAAACTGACTATGATCTTAGTAAAAAATGTTATTTCTACATTGAAGAATATTCACATTTTTAGTGAGATTTATTTATTTTAATGGTATGGTTTGTCTACTCATAATTATTAATGGTGATGTTTCAGATGATTAATTAAGCACCATTTTGAGTGTTTTTGGATGTGTTATCTTAAAAAATAAGCAGATCAATGATTAAACTTTCCAGAAGTGAACAATGATCTTTGAGAATTTTAATAATATGAAGCATGGATGCTTTCTCAAAGATCAGTTTGTTGATTGGTTACCAATGATGAGCACCGATCATGTGCTTGGTTCCTGTGGGTTGTAAGTGCCGGTCATTGTCTGAGGTGTCTCCAAGGGGTGGGGTTGCTTCATGCAATTTTATTTACTTTTTATGAGGTGACTAAGTACTAATAAGAAGTCATTATTTTTTGCTTTTAAGGTGTATTCGCTAGAAAGCTAGAGACTGGTGGACTCAGGATTTGTGATGGTTCATGATTGGTCATTTTTAATTTACATATCTGAAGACTGATGTATACACTAGATCTGAAGAAGGGGTTTAATAACCAGAAATTGCTCATCTAGTTGTATATTGGAACTTAACGGACATTTTTTGGTTTATTAAATGTGATGTTTTTATTCCTCAGCCTGATGACCGCATATATAGTACTGTAAAGGCTGTAAAGGTTATTTGCATTTTCATGTGCTGTTGTTTTATTTAGCTATACATACTATATTGTAATCATTTCTTTGTATTTCTTCTAGTTTTCTGTTTTCTTGATGTATCCACAGGTGAGGCTATCACCAGCACTGTGACATTCTAATCACCTAATGTTAGAGGTCTGTGACGTTGCACCTATGTCTCTAATGCAAACAGGTAACCTGTAAATGGTTCATCTCCCAGGTCCATGCTTACATTTAGTAGGGGTATCAGAACTTGTCAGAGATTTGGGATGCATGGTTAGGCTTAAAAAGGCCCTTGTGGTTATTAGCTTAGTAAACAACTATGAACCTATGAACCTATGAAGATCATAGAGATGAACAGGCACAGTCTGGGGTTGCATAGGATATGTCTGATGTGGAGGGTGTGGCTCCCACACCCCCTCCTCACAATCTTGGTACAATTATGCCTATTAATACCCATGACACAGAACCATCTCAGAGTGGACAGGTTGGTGTAATACAATTGATCAGGGTAGCATGGTTCTCCCATTTGCAGAACTGGTGGAAACAGCCACTAACTTTCATGTGAGTGAAGTAGCACACAGGAGTGTTGCTAGACGTGCTCAGAAAAACCATGCTTACTGCCATTCCCTTGATGTTGATGTGTCAGCATCTGCCACCCAGCATTTGTGTAGGGCCATCATGGAGCCAGAATTAAGTTCCAAAAGGGCCTTGGAGGAGATAGTCAGGGCACTGCATGTCATGTATTCTAAAGTATGAAACTGCATGAACCACATGTGTGACTCTTGGGAATGGATAAATGACACACCAGACCATGCAGTATCTGTTATGTAACATCTGCTGGAAGAGGGTCAACAGCTAATATATTGTTATATGTTAGCTGATGTGGCCATGGACAAGCAAGATTCCACCCTTGCAGTGGTACCACTTCCAGTGCTTTATCAGTGGTGGATGTGCTCACAACCAGATGTAGTTGGCCACATGGGTATGATCATGAATATAGTTGTGATTACAGCTCTTCTAGCAGACATTGCTCACGTTCTCATTCAGGTGACACCCCTACTTCTAGCCAGGGTCATGGATCTAGCAATGCAACTCCTGGCAGACGTAATTCTCATGGTCAGTGATGTCATTGATAAACTTGATCCTCTAGTATGTACAGTTCACACCTGTTCAGGGTGCCAGAGTTTGGTACTAGCAGAAATTCTCTGGCTGTGTTCCTGCAGATTCATACACAGTGCGCATCACACTGGGTGTGACATCACACACAATCATAGTCTTGAAAATGAGTTTTTCATATCTGGAGATACTGATCCTGACACCACATACTTTCTCTGATCTCATCTCTCACATGGGCATGCACTTCTTTTGTATCAGGCATGCCTTTCTGTAGCTGTCGCAGTGTGCATGTGATAATGATGGGACCATGCACTTTGCAAAATTCTGTTACCAAATGATTTCTATGTTTAATGCACAGTGTGTCCAGCAAATAATTCTTGGTCAAGTGATGTTTGATCAGATTATGTAATAATTTTCATTATTATAGTCAGCTTAACTTTAGTGGTATTATTAGTTGCAATGCTCATAGTTATATTACTAGTAGTAATAATACTATAATATTACTTGTGCAGTACAGCTTGCCTCACTCCTTGTGCAGATCCTGCTGAGATTTCCCTGATCCCTACTAGGTTGCCTGAATACACAATAGTGAGTAGGCCAAGTATGTTTTTTTGGAAAGTAAAACACCTTTTTCCGTTCTACCATTGGATTGCAACTAGTATTTGTGTCTTAACTAACTCTGTTTTTACTTGTATTCATAAGTTTCTATAGATGCACTTGATCATCTACCTGTGCAGGTAATGATGACTTTGCCCTTCTCCCTGTGGGTTTGTTTGATATGGGGCTGCCTATGCTTGATATATAATTTGGAAACAATACATATGCAGGAAAATATTTTTGTTCCATTTAAAAGCTTCATAGTAGTTTTGGTCTGTACTTGTTGCATATATTAATCATATATATTACTTATGATATTCCTGTATAGTTTATCATAGTTTGATTTTGCTGAAGTACAGTACATAAGCATAGCTAAGCATTATCTATTCACTACGTGTTAATCCCTCACCTTTGTTAGTGCTGCTGACAATATCATTAGCTGGAGTTGTCTGATGCTCATGGTAACAAGCCATTACATGGCTAAGCAAAGGCTGGTATGCTTGCACACACTGTTACAGTTTGTATGTGCTTAGTGCATTTTTTTTATTTAAGTGGTAAGTGCGTGCCCTATTTGATCCCTCTCAGCAAGTGCCATAGCACATTATGCATGTCTCCATCTGCCATGATTTTTACCAGCTACAGGATCCTCATCTGACCCATCTTTGTCTGCTGGTCCAGGCTGTAGTGCTGGGACCTGCAGTCCCTGTCCTGGGGCACTGTACTGCAACTGTTTTCTGAGTATGATGATAATTAAAATAGCAAAGACAGTATCCTGACAGAAGTGGTGGGATCATATTGCAGGGCACCTCCCGATCTATCTAGACATCAAAAATGTGACTTGACCACGGCAAATACATACTCTATGACATTTCTGGTCTGTGCATGTGCATTGTTGTAACCTTGTTCAATGGGGTTGTGTGGGTTTCTCATGGGAGTCATGAGCTAAAGTTCCAGTGTACATCCTTATTTGCTCACTAGACATCCTCATGAAAAGTCATCCCTGGAAAACCTTACATACAGATCACAGGTGTGCCATATATGGGAGTTGTGGAAACTGCCAGGGTGACCTGCACACAATATTACAGATGATACCTTATATATTACAGACCACTTAACAGCTGAAGTGATAACCTTTTTTATTTATGTACCTTCTTCTCTGTTCAGCAGGTGAAGTTTTTTATTCAATATGGGACTAGTCAGTGGTCCCCACTACCTCAGAAAAATAGGTTATGGCATAGAAATCTTGCATGGTGGCATCTGTCTCCTTTGGGGTACATTGAAACCAGATATGGTCCCCTACAGCATTGCATTAAGAAACTAATAGAGTTTTCTTGAGGCAGAGGCCTGTGAAACCCCCACTGTGTCCCCTGTGGGTCACTGAAATATTTCTGCACCTATCATATATGTAGTGCTAAACATCCCTTAGTTTCCACTGAAATGTGTTCTCTAAGATTTCCACTAGGCCTCAAGTGATGATGGCAGATGCCCACTATTTGTTCTGCAGTATCCATTTCAATGTTTCTGTGGTCTATTATTTCTATTTCATATAGTCCATGACAGAGCAAACATAGTCTGAACACTCTATGCCTTTTAGGCCAAGGTCTGGGAGGAACAGAAGCAGCAACACTTGTTATGAGAGCCTATTGCACGTACAGATTTATAATGGCTGTGGTAACCCCTAATATTTATCAAAGATTCCCTCTAGCTGTATTCCAACATGTCTTGAAATTCAGCGCTAAAACGAGTGCAATGTATTTCTGAATCACTTTATTGTGCTTTTTTTGCTTCATTAGCATGTAAAATAAAACTGGCCAAAAGCTGTGGAACTAGTAGAAAAACAACAATAAACTACAAAGAGCAAAGGAACAAACTGATGTTTTAGCGTAATAAAACTTTTAATTTCTGCTTTCGTAAAACAACTTCTTTAGAACATAGTATACAGGAGCAAGAAAAAGATAGAAGAAAAGGAACATTATAAAAGCAGTGGCACAGAGGAACGAAGAGGAGTGAAGAAATACTTACACTGTTATCTTCAGCTAGCCCCTCCCAGAGCAGGTGTGAACTAAAGGACATAATCACATCATGTTCTGCATGATCAGTCCTGCTTCAGGCATGCTATATTACCTGATGTCGTTATATACTGCAGTGTGAGGCTCTTCCTGCTTCAGGTATGCATTAGTGTTATTTGCATCAGTGGTTCATGCTAGTCTGCAGTCTTCCAGCTTCTAATGTATGATGCATTTCACTAGATCATGGGATTCAGGATCTTTCCTGTTGAAGGGCCCTGTTGAAGGGCTGTGATAGGCATGATCTCTTGCATCAGTAAATCACAGTATACAGGGTTACTTCTGCTACAGTTTGTGAGAGGGAGAATGACTTTTTACTGAAATACAAAATGCAAGAATACCCTGCTGCAGACATTTAACTGGGAGAGTCTTTCATGCCATTATGTTGAGTAGGCAATATCTATATTTTTGCAGTTGTCTAAAAGGTTCCCTTGCATAATTAGATAATACGTTTTTAGTTCTTCTTGCTGGACTTGCATGACTGATGGTGACCCTTACACTGACCATGGAACATGGAATATATCATGGATCATGACTGACATTCCCAGATCCATTGAACTGATCTATGGGTATGCACTATTAGCATATTTGAGTATTGGACTGACTTCTTAAACTTAAAATTAACTTTTTCAAATGTTATTGATGTCTTCCGCTCTCAGTCATAGCAGTTTATTTTATTTTATTTTATTGCATTTGAAAAAGCAAGGTGTTGGAGTTGAACACAGTGCATTTACTTCATGGTAAAAAAGGGAAGACAATTCTCAAAATCACTTTTTTTTCCCTGCTGGTTCATTGATGGCAGATCTAGTCATCATCAGAATGGTATGTAATGTATCTGAGAAATCTACTTCACTAGGTCTGTGATTTCAGTCTGGACTCCACTTCAGCCTTCATATGTTGTAAACTTCTCATCTCTCTCCAATTTTGCAGAATGCCCCAGATTTTGGCTCATATTTTTTGCCCTGTCACTCATAAAATGTTGATTTTTATTTTGTAGACCACTGAGGATTACTGTCAATAATATGTTAAAACTGTCCCTGATTTTGTGATCATTACCTGCACTCAAACAGCAGATGGTGCCAGTCATTTTCACCTAAGGACTGCCTCAGTACCCATTTATGGTCACTTTATGGACTCTATACACCTAAGATATGATTGCAATCAACAAGGTCAACTTTAGGTGAAATGGAACCCTAGGCAAAGGACTCCATGCCCCCAATGGTGCATTGTGTCACTCATCTACTCATGGTAAAACAAACGAACATTCATGGGTTCTCTTCAAGCAAAAACAAACACAACAGAAATGAGACTGTGTAACTTAAATGTAAATAAACTTTTAAACAGACTGACTACCACACTCATACATGTTAACACACTGGCTGTTCTCTCAAAATGGCCCTGGTGCCTGCACGTGCTCAGTATTTATATACACATGCTACATCTGGAAATGCTTCTTAAAGGTGATCTACATCCTCCCTTTTTGAGAAATAGTCTTTATATGAAATGACAGCATTCAATGACATACAGTTTACAGAAATTATCTTTTGACATATAGTTATACAGAACTAATTATTTGACACACAGTTATACAAAATTAGACACATATAAAACAATCATGTCCAGGTTGCTGTGTATTTTACATTAGGTCTTGAAATACGACCTGATCATGTAACATAAAAGTCAGAATTGGATCTAGCAATGGGGACTGTCTTAAGGAAAGTTTTACTATGGGGACAACTGGGACATCATCAAGAATGGGAATGGATATTGAAACATGTTCTTCGGTATAAACATTGTCAGGGTTGGTCTGAGGTCTAGAGTCTGTATCACTGGTACGATAATGTGATATCGCTTCTGATACAGGAAGAAGATGTCTGCAGTTTCTCCTGTACTCTATACCCTCGGATTCCACTAAGTAGGATCTCGGGTCAGTACATATACCTGTCACATGACCAATTTGATCAAAGCCTTTCATCTTTTGCATCCTCACTGTCTCTCCTTCTTTTAACAGATGAAGAAATCTGCTTGTTTTACCAGAGATGGACTCTAAGAAGAACACTTCTTAAAAAGCTGGGCTTTGATTTCTCTGTTGCTTTTAGCATTAAGCACCAGCAAACTAGAACTGATAGGCAAGATTGTTTTTTTTGCCTAGATAGAAGTCTAAGAGCAGGCGAGCTTAGTAGATTGCCACGTGGTATATTTCTGAGATTGAGTAAATTCAAGAAGATATCAATTCTGTCATGCTTTGACCTTTCCAGTAATTGCTTTGCACTCTATACTGCATGTTCAGCAAGGCCGACTGACTGGCGATATTCAGGACTGCGAGCAACATGGACAAAGTCCTACTCTTTAGCAAATCTCTGAAACAATTGACTGGTAAACCATTCTCAAAAATAAATTTATGTGGACTACCATGGACTGTGAAATGATGTTTCATCTTAGTAATAACAGCACTGGACATTAGGTTAGGTAGCAAATCGACCTCAAACTAGTTTGAATAAGAGTCTACCAACACTAAGTAATGTTGACTGTTCCACTCAAATATGTCATTTGCTACTATTGACCAAGGTAGTTCAGGAATTTGCAAATGCAGCTTAGTACTGTTGCACACTGAACAAGAAGAAAGCACTTTATCAATGTCTTTTGCTAGAAAAGGCCAAAATACTAGTCCTCTCACACTTTTTTTGGTAGAGTCAGAACCTGGGTGACCATGATGCAAAATTTGAATGTATTCATATTGCAAGGAAGTAGGAACAACAACTTTTGGACCTTTGAAAATTACACCATCTTCCATCAGCATCTCATTTGTGTATGGAAAGTATGGTTGCACTTCTGGTGGTACACAGGATTGCTTTGATGGCCATCCAACATTGATGATGTGGTTGAGCTTTTGCAAAATTGGATCAATCTTTGTATGATCGCTCAACTCATCAAGTCTCGTGATAGAAAAATTATGCACTTCCATGACATCAAAGTCAAAATGTTCTGCATTAAGCTGTTCCATGGTATTTCTGGGTGATCTGGATAAGGTATCAGCCAGATAAAGAAGTTTGCCTTTTGTACAGACCATTTTGAAATTGTACTTTTGCAATTTAAGCATAATTCTGTGTAGTCTTGCTGGAGTGGAAGGCATAGGCTTCTTTAAAATAATAACTAGAAGTTGATGGTCATTTTCTATCTAGATAGCACAGCCATAAATATAATCATGGAATCTTGAACATGTGAACACAATTGCCAAAAATGCCTTCTCAATTTGAGCATACTGCATCTCAGTTTGGGTAAAAGTTCTAGATGCATAGGCAACAGGTCTGCCCTCTTGAAAAATAACTGCACCAAGACTGAACTTTGAAGCATCACAGGAAAGAACTACTGGTTTGAGGACATCATAGTATCTTAATGTAGGAGGGTTATCAGTTTGCTGTCTGAGGTTATTAAATGCTTTCTGCTGTTGTTCTAACCATGACCATGCAACATTTTTGCATGTCAGCTCTGTTAAAGTTGCTGATAACTCACTAAAGTCAGGGATACATTTCCCCAAATAGTTAACCATACCAAGAAAATGCTGTAGGGCTTGGACATTGTCTGGAGCTGGCATCTTAAGAATGGCTGCTTGCTTGGAAGGATTTGATTGTAAGCCTGTACTTGTAAATAAATGACCTACATAAGTAACTTCTGGTAGTCTGAATTTATACTTCAGAGGATTGAGTTTTAAATTCACTTCACGTGCTCTGTCCAGACCTTTCCTGAGGTTTCTGTCATGCTCTGCTTCATCATCGCCTCCAACTAGTAAATCATCAACTATTATAGCACACGGGTAGTCTGAAAAAATTTGCTCCATTGCATGCTGAAAGACATCACTGGCAGAATTTATTTCAAAAAGCATCCTGAGGAATCTGTATCTACCAAATGGGGTACCGAATGTAGACAGTAGTGAAGATTTGCGATCAAGCATGACTTGCAAAAATGAACTCTTTGTGTGTAAGACAGAAAAAAACTGTGGCATTTGGCATGAGGGTTGCAATTTCCTTGATGTATGCATAGAATGATGAGGTCTTTTTAATGCCTTGTTCAAGTCTCTTGGGTCAATGCATATTCTGATTTCATCTGAATTTTTCTTATGAGCAGATACCATGGAAGATACCCACTCAGTTGGTTCTGTGACTGGACAAATCACACCTTGCTGCACCATTTTGTCTAACTGGACCTTGACTTTGTCCTGCATAGCTATTGGAAGTCTTCTTGCTGGTCTGACCACTGGACTGACCTCTGGGTCTAACTTCATGGAATATACAACTGGAAGTTTGCTTAGCTTGTCATCGAAAACATCAGCATACTCTGAGAAAATAGCATCACTGAAGCTGGAACTGGGACATGTGCTTACATAATGTACTTCATTAGTAAAATAAAGCAGTACATTCTCAAACTGTCTCTGAGACCTAATAATGACTGCACAGGTCTTCAGACTACATAAAATTGCAAGCTGTAACTGTTCCCAGCCAAATAGCATGAAAGCACTACTGAGCCTTCGGTTTGAATCTCTTCACCGACATAAGCAACAAGCTTTGCACAATTAACCAAATTAAATTGCTCACCAGCCCTCACTTTAGCAGATGTTTCTGCTGACATTACATTACACTTTGAACCAGTGTCTACTTTGAGCTCTGTGGGTTTGCCATTGATCAGGACAGTACAAAATACTTCATTCTTTGCCAACAAATCTACTTCATTAACCCTTTCATGACCACTAATACATCATCTACATAGAAAGTAGGGTTGCAACTCTCATCATGATCAACTTGCTTTTATGAGTAGCCTTTCTTAATAACTGAATGAGGCTTGCTTGATTTACAAACTTTTGAAAATGGTTCCATTTTATACACTTGTGGCATTGCTCACCAAATGCTAAGCACCTCTCTTTTAGAATCATGGTTGGCACCACAATTATGGCAGTTAACAATAAGACTTGACTTGGGTTTTGCTGATTCACCCTTATACTGTACTGAGCATGCTCCTTTTACTGAAGTAGTCTTGGAACTTGCTAGAAAGCTTTGGGTTTTCCCTGCTACACCTGCAGGTGTTGCTGCTGCCATGCGCTTAGGCCTGTTTCTGCTAGCCATGTGTTGCGTATTGTGTACGTTTCCTTTAGAGGCTGCTGAAACCATGCTCTTATCACTTGTAAGCATATTTGTGTGCCTTTCTGTGAGTTCATGGATTTGGCAAATCTCTATGGCTTTGCTTAACATTAAATCACTGTCACAAAGCAAAATCTTTCTCACTGCAGCACTATTAACACCATACACAAGCCTTTCTTTATTAACTCATCTTTCAAGTCATCAAATCTGCATGTTTTAGCTTTATTTAAGTCAGTGATATATAAGTTGCAAAAGTTTCACCTGGATTTTGGTCTGTTGTATAAAATAAGTGCCTCTCTAATGTAACATTTGTCTGGGGGGTTGCACATTTCACTAAATTTACATTTTAAGCACACACGGTCCTCCCTGGATTCATCCAGTACCACAATATGGCAGTTTCCCCCCACATGCATATACTTCTGGTGCATACACAAATGAATGCTCTCTTTCTATAGATTATGACCCAGATAAGTTAAGCAAAATGAATGTTCTTGTATGTGCATCTTTGTCAGAAAAAGCTGTTTGTATGAAAATATCATATTCCTGCTCGAATACTCTCCAGTTCTCTGCTACATTATGATCAAACACAAGTGGACTTGGTCTGTGAAATGTCTCTGCCATATCAACACACAGTGGTGAAGGTGCTTCAAATTACGTATGAACACACAAACACATAAATATATATATATATATATATATATATATATATATATATATATATATATATATATATATATAGATAGATATATATATATATATATATATATATATATATATATATATATATATGCCAGAACTTTATGCCAGTACTTGTAATTATGCCCAATAGAACAACAAACTCTTTGAAGCAATTGCATTTTGCCAAATAAATCTTTGTAGCCCAAGAACACTTTGAAATCACTGTACTTTATGAAACCACTCCTTATCAGTGTAAGAAATACTTCAAAATGACTGTATTTTGCAAATAAACTGTACAAGGCAGAAAAAGCTCAGAGTAAGAAACACTTTGAGATGAATGCACTTTGCAAATAAACTACACACAGCACAAGAACCTTTCAAAATGGCTGTACTTTGCGAAATAACTAATTACAAAGACATGCATCTGGAGCCTTTCTCCCCGGGCCTCTGCTGAAAATTGGCTTTGTTCCAAGTTGGACTGTCCCGGTTAACAAATGCAAAATAAATAAATAAAACTTTGTACAGTGTAAGAAACACTTAGAAATCGTGGCTTTCTGTGAATAAATGCACACAGCACAAGAAACCTTTTGAAATGGCTGTACTTTGACTGAACTTTGCAATATAACTGTACTTTGCACACAGCAAACTCTTTGAAATAATTGTACCGTAATAAAGCACACACTCTGCAAAAACTTTGTATACTCTGAGATATTTCAAACAACTCTAGTTATGGTTTGAATGGCTTCGGTCAATGCGAAATAGTAGTTTTTGTCCAAACACAGTCTTTTACTAAAAAACATGCAGTCACCTTGCTCGTTAAGTTTAATTTGCCCTTTTTATTGTACTCATTATGCCCTTTTAATCTCTTATCATGCTCTTTATACTTTTCTTGTGTCCATTTTACTTTAAACATGCTTGTTATGCAAACCAAAGGTAATTCTGAGTCCCATATCAATAGTTTTGCTAGTTTTATCAAATATCGTGGTTTCAAACATTTTGTTTAGTTGATAATGTGGCTTGTGCCTTTTGTTTGCTTAATAATACATTTTTGGGCCACTCTTGATTAATAATGCATTTTGTGCCTTATAAATGTGCCGTTTCATTTCCTTTGCCAAATAAATCATTTGTGCAATTTTCTTTACCTTTAGCACATTTCTGGCCCTTTTTCATTTGTCTGTGCTCCATTTAACTCATCCTCATGGATTGTTGAAGTAGCTCTTATAATCCTAGTTCTGACACCATGTCGCTCATCTGGTCAGGATAAAACAGACGAACAGTCACGGGTTCTGTTCAAGCAGCTTTATTGCACACAAACACATCAGAAATAAGGCTTTGTAACTTAAATAAACTTATGAACAGACTGACTACCACACTCATACATGTTAACACTCTGGCTGTTCTATCAAAATGGCACTGCTGCCTGCACGTGCTCAGTATTTATATGCACGTGCTACATCTGGAAATGCTTCTTAAAGGTAAATACACACTCTCTGATCTACACATTGGTCCCCCATGCACCTCCCCACTGACTTAACTGTGATTGCACATCTCACAAATTTGATTGTAATCAACTAAATGAATATATGCATAAATAACTACTACACAAGAAGGTATTCTCTCAGCTCACTGCTGAGGTAATACATTGTTCAAGCTATTGAGACATCCCGCCACACTCAACATACCTTTCAACCTCTTAGTTCAGGAATTAAGGATTAAGCTAAAGAATAATAAAGTACATAGGAAGTTTCTAGAATAACAGGTTTTGCATTAGTATGTTTTTTTTCAGAAGGCTACTAAGGCTGAAATTCAAATGATTATCATTATTTATTGACTGTAATCCTCACTATTTTGCAGGAAAAAAAACACAGACCTTATGAAAGACCAAAATATGTGGCAAAATCAGAGACATATTGCAAAACTGGGGGCAGTTTGGAGTATCTATCCTTCCACAGATAAATATGTTATACAGCTATATACACACAGATAAATGCACACACATGCTCGCGTGCACACTGTGATGTGACCACCATCAGTTACAGTCACTTGTATGACTGCGGCTGTACACCTCAGAAGCTTTATCATGATCAAATGAATGATTAAATACATAAATACATAAATAACTGCCATGCAAGTATATATCTTAGCTCTCTGGTGAGAAAATAGAGTATGTATCCCACTTAAACCCCCACACATACCTCACAACCTGTTAGCTCAACACTCAAGCAGGAAGTTAAAAATAATGCAGAACAAAGGACCAAAATCCAGGAAAGATATTGCATTTGTATAAGTATAAAGCTGCGAGAATAACAGGCATTGTATTAATATGCTTTTATTGAAAATATTTGTCATTAGTTCATGCCTATAGTTCTCAAGTATTTTGTCAGAAAAACAACGCTAATGTTACAAGAAACAGAACAAAATATGAGACAAAATCACATACATTCTGTAAAATCCCCCATACATACATATATTACACACAGACACACAACACACACACACACACACACACACACACACACACACACACACACACACACACAATTACTACTGAGAATGTGCACCCCAGAAGGTTGACTTTGATCAAATGAATGAATAAATACTTATATTATTTGTCACAAAGGAATGCATCTTTTCAACTCGCTGTCAGAATACATTGTAAAAAGAAAAAGTAGTTAAGAAGGAAAGAAAAAAAATCCAGGCTTCTGCTGCAGCACTAAGATGGGCAATCAGCAACCCCCAACTCACATGCCAGCAAAACAGGTCTAAATGGTCAGTGGAACCCATGGATAAGGAAGACCAGCAGATCAACAAAAATAAATAATAAAAAAATGGCAAGTATAATAGAAATAAATCTAAATGGCAAAGCAGTTCCATGGCAGTATTAATCAGTAACCCAAACAAAGCAAGGGAGCTGCGCTGTAAATCTAAGAAAAGTCAAAACATGCTGCTAGTACAGAAGCAGCCTATTGCTTACAGCATCTGTGTTAACATTACTCTACGAGATCCGTAGACTTTTTTGCCAGCTGCCTCCCCCCATTACTCAAATCACTGGCAATTATTTTGCACATCCCCTGTCCCCAAGCAAACAACTTTCATTAAATATTAGTAAGTATGACTTAGTACCTGTTTTGGCATTTTTAACTTGAATAAAAAAATAAAAGTTGTAATTACCGATCTAGATTGTGAACTGGTGCTTCATTAGCAATTTAAAACTTTTGACTGCAAAAAAACAACTATACAGGCTGGCATTCCCATATGAAGATGGGAAGATAACATGGCAAAACTTTTTTTAAGAGAATTTATTTTCTTTTTTTCTTTACTGTGTTTGTTACATGGGCGGTGCAGTGGTACAGCGGTTAACGTTGTCACCTCACAGCAAGAGGTTCACCGGTTCGATTCTCGGCTGGGGTGCCTTCTGTGTGGAGTTTGCATGTTCTCCCTGTGTTCGCATGGGTTTCCTCCAGGTACTCTGGTTTCCTCCCACATTCCAAAGACATGCATCTGGAGCATTTCTCCCCGGGCCTCTGCTGAAAACAGGCTCTGTGGAACCTAGTCGGACTTTCCCGGTCAACAAATGATAAATAAAAATAAATAAATAAATACACAATTAGCTGCTGTATGTCTGCTATAAAGTGAAGGAGTTAATAATTCACTTCCTGTAACGTCTGATCAGGAATGCTGTGGCTTCTGAACACAATTGGACTGTGAGCCTCAGCTGACAAGGAACTAATCCTCAGAGTTCAAATGTATTTCTGGAGACATGCTTGCTAGGCATGCACAACGTACCTCCAAAAGTGGTACAGTTGAGTGATGAATGGGGGAGCTTTAACACCCCCAGTAAATCCACCACTTTCAACCAAAGGCAAAAAATTAGTAAATAGTGCAGTTCGCGCATTAATTGATCGCATCTTTATGAATGAATGAGTGAATGAGTCTTTTTCAAAACTGTATGTGTGTGTGTGTGTGTGTGTGTGTGTGTGTGTGTGTGTGTGTGTGTGTGTGTGTGTGTGTGTGTTTACATATATTTTTCATTTTTAGTGTTTTATTTTTTAACTTCAGAATACCACCCATCTTACCAATTGTTGTTTGCCTACTGGAGCAACTCAAGCCAGTAAATACGCGAGAGCCCATATGATCAGCCTGGATTGCTCAAACGTATTAGTCCTTTCAATGCGAATGCCGTACATTTACATAGTGCAATATGGAAAACTTCACATAAGGCACCATAAAACAATGACTGCAAAGATTACTCATTCCTTTTTGAAAGCTGCAGCTAGGCAACAATGTTGCTACATTAAGCTTTGAGTGCTACACAGCAATTTGCCTTCCTTTATTTTTGATTTCAGATTCATTATAACTTAGATCTCATATTCCCAAAAAAGAAAGCATCTAAGATACACCTGTTCACTTTACTTATTACGGAAATTAGCAATATAATTTCCCACAGCTGTTGGGAGAAAAAAGATGACACTTAAAACACAGCGCTTGCATTAATGCAATGCTAACATAAAACCATTAAAAGCTTTAGTAAAAAATGTTTCAGCACAGCAAAGTAGTGGCAAACAACAGTCACTTGCATTAGGCAGATAACTAATTTATCTAGCACTTCCAAATAATTGTTCTACTTTAGTAACCATACCATATACAGGAAGTGACTGTGGACTAGGGCTCATGAAATGACAGCTGCACATTGAAACACAGTGTGCCTCACTTCAACAGGGAACTATTTCTCAGAGAGCAGTTTTACTCTAGTGCTGCAAGTACATTACATTTTTAGAGGGTTTTTGTGATGAAGCACAAAAAACTTGCCGGCAATACTGTGGAGCTTTATTGCAATTATTATGTCATTAATTCATTTTACATCGGGCAAGGAGGTGGCAACATTAAATGGCAAAATACACTATTTTGACTGTACATTTTCCAGTTTCAAGAAATGAATAGTGAATTTCTTTCCTTCTTTTTTTTTTTTTTTGCCACCAATGTACATCGACTTTAAAAAGGGGGTGACACACGCCCTCTGCTCCCAGGCCTAAATACACCAGTGGAGGGGACAGAGGATTGTGGGGAATAGTGCTGCACACCAGCAATAGAACCTGATCCTGAGCACAGGGTAAGCCATACAAACAGAAAATAAAGGTAACTATAAGAAGTGAAAGGAAGCTAGAGAGGGGGCTCAAGAGGATGAGAGTAGTTGCACCATATCTGTTAGGAGAAAGCCACTGTAGGGTTTAGCCAATGGATTCAAAACACCATAATGGATAAGTCTGCACTTAAAAGACATGGTTTAAACAGGAAAGTGTAAGCAGGGTTGGCTCTCTGAATTACATGGTGTAGCAGAAAAGTAACTAAGATGGATGAAATGGGAAGGTGGAGGCTTTGGGAAGTGAAAGCAGCTGACAGTAACAAGCAAAAGGAAAATAAGGTGGTAAACTGGTGAATTAGGTACAATGAGAGCTAGCAAAGGCTATAACCACGAGGTGCCATAGGTTAGCATATGTATAAATGGGTCTACTTTGTTTTGTTGAATCTAATTTCCCTGAATTTGATTTCACCTTGACCACTTCACTGAAAACTCAAATTACTGAAAACTCTTTTCACTGAATTGCAGCTATTATATGTATATGGCACTGTGTAGAGTACTGTACAGCAGATAAAAGGTATACACCTTTCTCCTCACTGTAGTGTGATCCTGGAGTTAGTATATATAGTTAGGGGGGTGTGGGGGGCACAGTCCCCTGCATTGTGAGGTGTGGGGGATGTAGCCCCCCTGTTAGTTTGAGTACATATTGTTTTCTGGAGAGAGTTAGTCATTGGTGTTGCAACTATGCACGTCTATTGTTTAAAATGTATTGTTCTGAAGTTTTTGGTAAAATACAATATAAAACAAACAAGGTGGGAGGGCTATACCCCCCCCCAATGTGGGGGCTGAGCCCCTACCCTCTAACTATATATACTAACTCCAGGATCGCACTAGAGTGGGGAAAAGGGCTTATACCTTTTACTTGCCTTACAGTACTCTACACAGTGCCATATATACTAACTTCACTTCAGTGAAATGAGATTCAGTGAAATGAGTTTTCAGTAATTTGTGTTTTCAGCAATGTGGTCGGGGTGAAATGAAATTCAGTGAAATGAGATTCAACAAAACAAAGTAGACCCCTATAAATACTTTTATGTTTTGTTTACAATATGTACTGCTGTTACTGAAATTGTTTTAATGGTAAAGCAGACAAGGAATTATTTAGCAGTATTAGGAAGGAGTGGTGATGATGGAAAAATGTATTTGTAGCATTAGTTGGTCATACAATACACTTGAAAAATAAACGTACTACAAAGACATCTACAAATTGCAAAGGTTTCTAAGTATTTTAGAGATATACATGGACTGAAATATACCTGCAATGTTTTGTGAATGGGGAGAGGGGGCATTATTTATTTATTTATTTTTGTTTTGTGAAATAGTTTCAAAAATAGTTGATGGTTAGTAAAATGTTTCTGATTAGCAGCGCATAAAATGGGGTCTGATTCCTTGAAAGAGAAATTTGCTAAAAATGTTTCTTTAGAGAGGTAGTGGATGGGAAAATATAATAAATACTAGGTAACAATGGAAGCTGCATATGGAAGAGTAACATGTAGCCAAGGGTTTTGGATGTTAGAAGCAACAAGTAGAAGCAAAGTTGTTGGCTGGCAGGAATATGACGAAGTACATAAAAGGAAAAAAAAAGTGGATATATGAGGGTATGATTTGCAAACAAAATGTGGAAGCATAGGATTTAGGTGACAGGATGGAGAAAATGCTTTTAGGAAGTCAGAAGGGTATAATATAAAAGTGGTAGGCTTGCACTTTGGTGAAATGTACTACGTAATCAAGGGAAGAGGAGGTCAGTGAAGCAAATTAAGGGTGGATGCCAACTGAAGGAAGCAAAGACGTGGAAATGCTATTTGAGACATTGAAAGAAAGGATCACTGTGTCAACAGTTTGGGGAAACAAGAAGTTCTGGAACACTTACTATAGGCATTAGTATGTGGTAGGTAGGAAGGGTAGCAGTAGTATCTGAAGAATAGTTAACAATGAGGGGCAAGAAACTAATGAAGAATAAACAAGGGAGAATATGGAAGGAGGTGAAGATGAAAAGGTAAGTTTGCACTGGAAAAAAGTGGGAAAAAGATGATGGATGGGGTTATAGAGCTTAAGTCATGTGTGAGAGGGAAAGATGATAGTTGGGCGGAGGGATGGAGCCTTGTTCAAGAGGAAAACAAAATAGTGGCCTTGAGTTCAACATAGGAAACCTGACTGATACCCAAGGGAGTAAAACAAAGAGCAACACGTGAGGAAGAGAGGGAAGCAGTGTCTAAGGGAGTTGTCAGATTAGCTGTAGTGGGGGCAGCGGCAGGTTTTAAGGGTTTAATTCTATGCTCTTTTATTCTACCTGCAGCATCACCACCTACATTCCCTTTTCCCATCTTTTCCACCTTCCTTTCATTCCACTTTAACTTTTCCTTGTGTTCTGTCTTCCCCATAGAACTAATATTGCATGATGCTTTTACTGAATATTTATTATGTATATTACATTTTGAGCCTGCTATATAACTTGCCTTACAGCTTAAACACTGATAGCTATTTTTAGTTGTTTTCAGTTACTGTTATACTACTGATAGCTAACTTGCAACTCTTAACTATTCGTCACTTGCATGCATCCATTTAAACATGTCAACTTTGCTATGTTTGTCCACTCTAATCTCCCAGGCTAAGCTGAAATTGATCTACTGGTATAAGTGCTCTGTGCTGGTTAGCAAATAAAATAATGCCATTGAAGGCAGATGTGAAGTTATTTACAAGGTGTGAAGAGGAGAAATGGCTGCCTGAGGCTAGGTAGATAGTGTACAGGAGGTGATTTTTATTAAAAGCGTGTAATTAATTTGTCACTGGTGGCTTCATATAGGTGGGTTTGGATTGTGGAAAAAGATACTGGAGTGGTAATGTTATCTCATATAAAATGGCTTTCTGATTTGGTAGAATAGGATTTTATGCTTAGAATGTTGAGGGAACCTAATTTTTAAGAGAAGTTTCTGAAAAGTTTTATTTTTGTGTGAAGGAATGACATTAAGATCAGAACTGATTATATGTCACGACACTGTCACCCAAACATTTTCCCATGGCTATAGAAGCACTAACAAGAATTGTTAAAGGATAACCAAAGTAGAGCTGGGGAAAATGGAAGAAGCATTTTCATCTTAGTAACTGATGAGTTTATGACACTGCTGAATGAGGTAATGTGCATCTGCCGAAGGTATTTAAGGATTTTGGGTCAGGGTTAGATTTGATTTACTCACCACTGCAGAAAGTAATAGTGCCACTAGGTTAACAACATGAAATGGATGGATGAATGTGAAGTTCAAGTGGACAGTACTGAAGTGAGGTACATGGGGTAAGGTGTTTATCCAACAGTTACAGCCAAGGTAAAGAGAAACAGAAATGTAAATATAACTAAAGAGTAGACCAATGGGACAATGGGATGTTAAATAGATGGAGGTACCAATGTATTAGTGCATAGGCTTGTAGCATACAGATGCTGCTGATAGTGCAGGTGACGTTCATAGGCTGGCAGATATCACTGATGCCAAAGCATACAGCTGTGAAGGTGTGCCAGATCCTGCATGGCACATGTTTGGAGGTGATGGAAAAGGACTAAGGACAGGCTAGGAAAGACTGTATGCAGGAGGAGGCAGAGGTGGGAGTGCTGTGACCAAGAAGATATGCAAGTGTAGCATTCCAAGTAACAGATTTGTAGAGAATGGATGAGGGAAGTAATGGAAGAGTAATAGAGATACCTTAAGCAAGGGATAGTAGGGAATCTGAGAAAAGAACAAGAAAAGATGTTGGCATAGGTAGGAGTATTGTAAGAAGGAAATGGTGAAAATGTATATTGTAGGGAAGGGTGATGGTAGGAAAAACTTAACTACAAATGGCTTGTGAGGAATGATTTAAAATTAATGCATTTTTTACAGTAATGAACAATGATAGAGATTCACGAATTTTGGAGAGTTGCACGTTCAGTATGACCACTGAAAGAAGACTGTGTAATATATTAGGGAAATGAGGGAGCAGAAAAGGTGAAAATGAGACTGCAGGGTAAGTGAGAGACAATTAGTGAAGCAGTGGCTGTAATGTAGAAGCAGATATGAGCTGTGGAGATTGGGAATAAAGTTGGTCTGATATATTTATATCTATCTATGCATAGCCTTATAGATAAACACACATACACACACATATATGTATTTATTGGTCTATATCAAAATAACGAAACACCAAAATCACGATCCTGAATTGAGAGCACAACCTCAAAATGTTAAAAGCATGAATGAATAAAACATTGAAGCAGAAAATAATGAATCCACTTTGCCAGCTATGCTGTGCAAGATAATGTCAGCGTATTCCACTGATCACAGCAGGGCTGTATTACCTTCATTATTTTCCGCTACCATTATTTGCTCATTTGTGCTTTTAACATTTTAAGGTTATGATCTCAATGTTTTCAAGTTTATCCTTTGGCATTTTTTTATTTTGACACACACCCATAGAGTGTGTGTGTGTGTGTGTGTGTGTGTGTGTGTGTGTGTGTGTGTGTGTTTGTGTGGTTGTGTGTGTGTGTGTGTGTGTGTGTGTGTGTGTGTGTGTGTGTGTGAATCCATATCTATATACACACATACATACACACACACACACACATGTATATATATATATATATATATATATATATATATGTGTGTGTTTATGTGTGCGTGTCTGTGTGTGTATCAGACACTCAATCAAAAAAAAAAAAAAAAAAAACGGTTTTGAACAGCAAATGTTCGAATAAAAATTGAATGAACATCAGTTGATCAAAGATGACACAAACAAAACAAAGTGAAAACATTTTTTTGCAAGGGCCAAACTACCCTACTCCTCTGTCCCTTAAACAATATAACAACTCCAAGATCGCAATACAGTGGGGAAAGGCAAAAATCCTTCATCCCCACTGCACCATGGCCTTGCTTTAAGTAGTTCCAGCATTTTTCTGTCAAATGCTTCTTCCACCAGTTTTGCTGGCATTCAAAATGTTCAATATTCCGAATGTTCGACCAACTGTCTACTTCTGATAACTGTCTATCTCTCTTTCTCTCTCTCTCTCTATATATATATATATATATATCTATATATATATATATATATATATATATATATATATATACACACACACACACACACACACACACACACACACACACACACACACACACACACACACACACACACACAGACACGCACATATATATGTGTGCCTGTTATTTGGTTAAATATCAGGTTCCTTGAATGACAGCTCAGTGTGTTGAAATTACTGAAAACTGATTTAACTGAATGATCATTTGACTGAAAGTCCATTTCACTCACCATGGCATAGCTATACCCACTTCTGTAATACATAAGGGTGGTGTAGTTGTCAAATTCCTTCATTCCATGGGGGATTTACAGGGGATTGCCACACTGCAAAAAACTCTATTTGAAACATTTTCACTTGCATGATTTTCACAATAAGATGTTTCTATTATTTGAAATTTGATTAAAAGGTGTTTCAGTGAAATAGGCTTTTAACCATTTGAATTAATTAATTTGGGATTCAGCTAGATATCATATAGTATATGTATATATGTGTGTGTGTGTTTGTTTATGTGTGCGTGTGTGCACGCGTGTGTGTGTGTGTGTGTGTGTGTGTGTGTGTGTGTGTGTGTATGGGTCTACCTCACTCACCCTACATCCCACATAACTGACACGCAAAATACAGAGCCAAAAACATCAACATTGCATAACACTGACACCGCACATACCTGACACACACAATACTGACACGTCAAAACCCCGACACACCTCCATAAAACATGCACACAACAACACACACAAACAACAGACAAAAGGAAAAACAACACTCGACATAAAACTATATAGTTCCCCTCACTTTCACCCTGCCCACCATCTACATTAAACTAAAACCTAACCACTAAAACAAAATATACAAAATATACACTACAAATAAAAAATATAAAACACTTGCCTTCACATTTTATGTTCTTTGCAAGGGGGGGGGGTACACCCCCAGTATTAACCCCCATAATTTAAATATACCAACTCTGAGATCACACTACAATGTCTACAAGAGCAGATTTCCCTTTTCACTCCAATTGGACTGCCGATCATTCAAAAGTCGACATTCTGACATGTCCGTCATCTGACACATCAAGCTTTTTTCAGCTCGGTGTTTCATGTGTCGGTCTACTGAGATTTCTATAATCTTAAGTAGACCCATACACACACACACACACACACACACACACACACACACACACATATATATATATATATATATATATATATATATATATATATATAATATGTGTGTGTATGAAGGTATATGCATGCATATATAAATTTATATATACATATGGTTTACCATCAAATGACTGAAATGCATTCAAGTGAGTGATAATTACGCTGGACTAAAAATGTTGAAATTTGAAACACTTTTCCTCCCAAATGTCGAAAATGGTAAAACTGGTTTTCGACATTCAATATTTGTGGGAATTGATATATATATGTGTGTGTGTGTGTGTGTGTGTGTGTGTGTGTGTGTGTGTGTGTGTGTGTGTTTATATAAACTAATAGACAGAAATATGTGCATGGAGTGAAAAAGAGAGAATGATACAGAGACTTTGAAGAAAGAGTTAGCAAAAAGGAACCATACCAACTAGTGTAAATTTAGGAGGAAAAATTGATAGAGGCTTAAGTTTGGCTGTTATGAAGTGGCTGAGAAGAACAGGGGGCATGTATAATCCCTATAGACTACTACTTCCCAAATGATATAAAATCTCAGTAAGTTATGGAACTGTTTGAATGTGGATGTCAGCAGATGCTGATATTATGGGGATCAGACATCAGATTATCTGCATATGTGGTGAAGGTATATGAAATCTGAAGACCCTGTGAGTTAGTAACAAAGAGTGGAAAGGTTTATTACAAAAGTGTGGTGGAAGACAGATACAGCACTTTCATATTATGGGAGTGACACTGGATAAATAATCTTGGCCGAGTGAAAGAAGATAGGTGTATTGTGCATAGTGGGTGAAGAATAGGATTGCCAATCTCTGAAAGGAGTGATGCTCTGAAGTGAAGGTTAGGAAAATTAATTTGGAAAGGCTCATTAAGCAATGGAGGAATAAAGAATGGCAGGCTAAGGACCTGCAGATCCTTAACTAGAATGGCATGGAGGGGCTCCTGCACTGGGCATTTTAAGAGGTGCCAACAGTGTGAGAGTATAGTACCGGTATTCATTTATGTATGCCGGTGATGTGAGAATTTAGTACCGGTATTCATTTATGTATGCTGGTGGTGTGAGAGTGTAGTAATGGTATTCATTTATGCATGTTAATGGTGTGAGAGTGTAGTACTAGTATTCATTTATGTATGCTAGTGGTGTGAGACTGTAGTAGTCATATTCATTTATGTATGCCGGTAGTGTGAGAGTGTAGTAACAGGATTCATTTATGTATGCTAATGGTGTGAGAGTGTAGTACCGGTATTCATTTATGTATGCTGATGGTGTGAGAGTATGGTACCGGTATTCATTTATGTATGTCGGTGGTGTGAGAGTACAGTACTGGTATTCATTTATGTATGCCGATGGTGAGAGAGTACAGTACTGGTATTCATTTATGTATGCCGATGGTGAGAGAGTACAGTACTGGTATTCATTTATGTATGCTGATGGTGTGAGAGTACAGTACTGGTATTCATTTATGCATGTCGGTGGTGTGAGATTACAGTACTGGTATTCATTTATGTATGCCGATGGTGAGAGAGTACAGTACTGGTATTCATTTATGTATGCCAATGGTGAGAGAGTACAGTACTGGTATTCATTTATGTATGCCAATGGTGAGAGAGTACAGTACTGGTATTCATTTACGTATACTGATGTTGTGAGAGTACAGTACCGGTATTCATTTATGTATGTTGGTGGTGTGAGAGTGTAGTACTATGCATGCCGATACTGAATTTGTGGTCACGGCTGAAGTCCTGATGTGCTTAGTGTGTGGTGATTTAACTGTAGCAAGTTGCCTGCTACAGTTTTAAAGCAGATTTTCTGTTGTTGTCTTCAGCTTCAAAAAGACCTTTATTTTTAGTAGTTTTGTGTAGAGACTGTTGGGTAGCTAGGGCATGGTTCAGAAAATACAATGGAAAAGGAACTTTGTTGAGAACTGAATAAATAAAACACTGAATTAGTGGTAATTTGAGAGATGACAAGGAAGGGAGGGGTAGACAGAAGAGAAATATTTTAAGCAAAAGTTTTTGGTAATCCTAAGAAAAATGGAAAATGGAGAAATTGCAGTATTGTATTTTATAATGATAGTACATTGATGAGGCCAGGTAAAAAGGGTTTAAATATTAGTATATTCATTCATTTACATTTTTAACCAGAGTAAAGTACTGATCCACATGGACCTTTTTAGACTTAGCCTGGGAGTATTGTCTGGTTAAGTGATTTTCTCAGTCAATCAATAGAGAAATGAAAGCAATCAAAGTCTGCACTATAGGAGGCAACTCATTAAAAGCTTTTATAGCCTTAACCCTCTCTGGTAACTGCTAAGCTTCCTTGTGGTAACTGCAGTAAGATGGAAGGAAATTGTAAATATGTTGGTACAATAAAGACATGTAGTACAAAAATCTAATTTTAAGTTCACATCACAACACGTGCACATTTTAAGACACTGCATGTCTTTCATCTAAACAGCTTAGTGAAATGATACAAGAAGCAAAAGGAGTAATTTTATGAAAGTTTTCATTTATTTAGATAGAGCCCTGTTAACTAAAGATTATTTAAATGCCCAAGGCAAACTGATAAGATAATAAAACTGTTGTCAGCAATTGTATACCCTATGGGACCCTATGTAAGTCTAGACTTTATTTGAAATCATTTTAAAAGACTGCCACCACTGGCCCCAGGACATGTACTTACTCTCTATAGCATTTTCATGAGTAGTTGAAAGGCTCCTGATGGCGTCTCCTATGGTCAGTACATTTCAGCTGTATGGTGCTCATTCTTTGACGTCATACCCCTGGCATCTAATCTGCACTTGTTTCTTTGGACACTCTATATTCAGCTATGTCTCTTTGTAAATAATAAGGATTTCTTGAGTAGGACAATTATTTTATAATGAATGCTTGGCATTTTAGTGAAGACACACTGAGGCAAGAAAATGTGCACCATGTTTTATTTTGCAAGCTGCAGTACTTACATTTTGAAATATTGTAAAGAGGAAAATTTTCTTTTATTAGCTTTTGTGTTCATATTCTTTCACCCTCCCTGCACAGCCAGCTTATAATTGAGAATGTTTCCTTATCTAGTAAATTAAGGTTCATTTAAAACCTGTCGTTCCACTTTAACACATTCGTTTTCCCTAATAGCCCTGAGATGTCATTGTGTTTAGCTTTGTTTGTGGCTAAGGTTAACATATGTAACAATTAAATTATTCATAAATGTTAGAAAAATATGTATTAACATATGTGTGCAATGCTTTTTCTAATAAGGGAAGATTAACACGTTTTTATTCTATATACAGCATTAGTTTTCTTTGAGACTGCAAATGTGCTTTTCTGAAATAGTGCTTTCTGACACTGCAAGATGCACTCTGACCTAGTTTGCTAGCACAGCAAAATACATGTTTATGCTTTGGAAATGTACTGGAAAGCAGGTGATTTTCTGCTAGGTCAGGAAATTAAAAGGAGAATAATAATAATTTCTGTAGATCCATTCATTATAGACAATAAACACTGTTTGACTTGATGAAAAAGTGCACAAGCTGCAAGATAGTTAGGTATAAAGAACAATAAACTGCTTCAGAAATCTGTACTTGCATTGTGCTTGAATTAGCCATAGTACCTAGACTTGTAACATCACATAGCAAGAAAGTTATAATTGACCGGTGGTTGTCAAGGCCATCCTGTTTACTGAAAAATCTTTTTTAAACTTTAAAGAGTTAGCTAGAAATATGAGAAATATCTGTAAAATAACAAAATTATGAACTGGTGATCTGCTACGTCAGTCGTAGTGGGTAATGTCTTGAAAGAAAGGTATAATAACTGTGACACTTCCTGATTTAGTCAGACAAACTCTGTAACTGCATTTTTTGTCTCCTTGCGCAAGAATAAAGATACCCGAACCGAACCTTATGCTTTTGGTCTTTTTAAAGTATTTTTCTCTAACATTTTTTTGGTCCTTTAGAGCCGGAAACCCTCGTTTAGCCTGGGATCAGATGGGCCATGTGGCATGAAACTGCCTAGGGAAGATACCACATCGGATCTTCTTCATTGAACGACCTCCAACTGAATTCTCGTGCAAAAGAGGCCAGCCACTTTTCTGATCTATGACTGAAGGCGGGTTCCATTTGTACAGTGAGTGACCAATCACTGAGGCTCAGGTAAGGTGAATCTACTTTTGTCTGTTTTAGATCAGGGACTTGATTGTATTTGTTCTGTGAGAATTTTTAATTCAGGGACAGAAATATTGCTATCTTGTCATAGATCAGGGAAACAGAATAAGTAGGCAAGTAGTCTGAAGAGACTGTAAACACTTGGTGGTACCACATTAAAAACAAAAGGGTTACGTAACATTTAAAAAAGGTTAGAACAAAATGGGTAATACGTGCACAAAAACGAAAAGACCCCAAAGCCCACCGTTAACCGAAGACGCAAAATATATGCAATCACAGCACGCCAATAACATTAAATATTATACTAAATGGGTTAATAAATATGAATTTGATGGGAAACTAGAAAGATCCTCGCTTATCAAATTTATTAGACAGTTAAAAACCGATTCTAAAGGTCGGGTTAAAAAACAGCATAAACTAGGAGTTCCTCAGGCATACAGGTGGATTGAGGAAGCAAACCAAAGAGAACAAAAGAATAAAAATTCAAAAGCAATGTTTCTAGACAAAGAGGATAATAACTTAGTTATAGCATCGGCCCCTCCACCCCCTCCGTTTCCAGTTCCCTTACCAGCTCCCTTACCAGAATATGAAGCAAATGAACAAACTGGCCCACCTCCACGATATCCAGTTGTTCCTATAAAACCACTACCGTTTGTTAGAGATCCTATCGAGACTAGGTCTCGAACACGTAATTTAAAAGGGGATATTGAATTATATCAAATGAATAGAAATTCATGGGCTATGAGTGAAGAAGAGATATGCCCACTCATAGAAGTGCCAAATCCTCAGGCAGGACAAGAAGGGCAGGACCCAACTCTCTTAGTATACAGACTGTGGACACCGGAAGATGTCCGGAAATCCACAGAGGGAATCCCCCATCCAAAAGTTAATTTTAGAAAGTTCTTAGAAGACTTACAGGGCATGAGATTAAGTTATCACTTAAATGGAGAGGAAGTAGAAAAAGTAGTCAGACAAATAGTAGGTACAAATTGACGCTGCACTTAGGCCCCTCCCACATAGCAGCGCAGAACTAGACAAGAGAGTGAAAGGTCTGACAGACCGAATTTCTGAGAAATGGAAGCCTAGGGCAGACTGGACTTGCATTAATCAATGCATCCAACAAGAAAGTGAAACTGTTGATAGATATTTTTCCAGATTATTAGAATGTTTTAACAATCACTGTGGAATGCAGGTGCCTGAAGACCAGACATAAGATTCCCCATATGAGCAGCAGTTAAATAATGCATTTTTGAAAGGCAGTATTGCACCCATAAGTAGTTTTATTACTAAACACATGGTAGACCATCGTACAAGCAGATTGCAATCACTGCTTGAATATGCTAGACATGCCGAGAGGCATTTTAACAACAAAAAGAAAAAGAAAGCCCAAGTATTTGCTGTAGAAGATGGAGAAGTTTATTTAGTACAGTCCGGACAAAAGGGCAAAAAGAATGCCCAGGGAAATAAACAATCTGATCAGCGATCAGAGGACTTTGAAGGGAGAAAGAAAAGAGGTGAGTGCTTCAAATGCGGGGAAAAAAGGACACATGGCAAGGGATTGCAGGAAAAATAAGAAGGCAGCAGTGGAAGGCAAAAACGATGAAGGTGAGGACTGACTATATGAAAGTCAAGAATCACTAGATAGGAATAATAGAGAAAGGACAAATGAGAATGTGATAGAAGGAGCAGAGAATGTGATAATAGAGGAAGTGCAGGAAGCTACCGATAGTGAAGAAAATGAAATATTAGACCTAGCCTTACTGAGCTTAGAGCTCTATCTAGCTGACACAAAACCAGAAGTGACACTCCTGGTAGAAGGGAGGGAAGTCAAATTCTTGTGTGATTCAGGGGCATCACGGACCCTGGTACACCCCTCCAAACTACCAGAAAATTCAGAATCACATGACTTTATACTAGTAAAAGCAGCTAATGGACAGCTGTATCGGGAGCCTCTCTCCCATAACATTACAATAACAGATCCTGTTTCAAGATTAACCCAGAAAAGCAAAATTGTTGTTTCTGCAAAATGCCCAGTGAACCTTTTGGGCAGAGATCTTATGCAACTATTAGGCATAGCAGTAGTTCCAACTATGCAGGGTATGGAAGCACAGCGACAGACCAATACTTTTGCAGTGCAAACGGAAGGTGAGACATTTTACTGGTACAGCCAGGACTTAGTTGCAACTGGCCCTGGAGCAGTAACTGAAGAGTTAATGAATGTAGCTATCAGTAAGTTCCCTTCCCTTTGCATTGACATACAACACCTGTTGCACTATACTCTGTATTATTGTAATACACCAGGACCTGACAAAGAATATGAACAAGAATTGTTTAAAAATCATGCAAACAGATTAGTACTGTGTAATTTGTACTGGGACATAAAAGGGAACAGTGTAGTTAGCTGTTCATTACCCCAGGATTTCTTTCACTTTACAAATCAAATCTAATACCACATGTTAGTTTAACTAAAGAGGAAGATTTAAAATGGATAGACCTAGGAGAAAAAGTCACAAAATGGGAAAAACAGACAGAATCAGAACCGTCAGAACAGGGAATACAAAGGCAGAAACTGAACTGGATAACACAAACACATCCAGCTGTACATTTGCAGTCCAGCAAAGACAGCTGAGAAATCCTCTTATTAGAAGAGGAAGAAAAAGCTTTGTTAGACATACCAGAAACTCTCTGGTCAACAGGAAAATCAGACGTAGGACTTATTCGCACAGCAGGACCAGTTACTATCACGCCAAAGTCAGCATTCAGACCACAAAAGAGACAGTACCCCTTGAGAAAAGATGCAGAGGCAGGTATTAAACCTATCATAGCAGCTTTGCTTAAGAAGGGAATACTGGTGGAATCTCCCAATTCGCCATGTAACACACCCTTATTCCCAGTTAGAAAAGCAAATGGAGAATGGCGTATGGTCCAAGATTTACAAGCTGTAAATGACGCAGTAATACCAAGAGCACCTACGGTGCCAGATCCACATACCTTGTTGAATGATTTAAAACCTCAACAGAAGTACTTTTCTCTGGTAGATGTCAGCAATGCATTCTTTTCGATACCGATACACCCTGACAGCCAGTATTGGTTTGCATTTGCATTTCAGGGGAAGCGGCATACATATACACGACTACCACAGGGTTATAGTGAAAGTCCAACAATATTCTCACAAGAGATGGCAAGTAATCTAGCGGGATTTATCCCACCTAAAGGTAGTCAAATTTTACTTTATGTTGATGACATTCTGCTGGCTGCCCCTACCCAGCAAGATTGTAAGGAAGATACTATAGCATTATTAAAATTCCTAGCAGTTGAAGGATACAAAGTAAGCAAAAATAAATTGCAGCTTTGGAGAAAACAAGTGAAATATTTTGGATATGTAATATCCAAAGATGGCAGAACACTAGATGAGGACAGAAAAGTAGCGATCTTCCAAGCACCAAAACCCACAACCAAGAAGGAAATGATGTCCTTCCTGGGTACGACTAATTTTTGTCGGAGCTGGATCCCAAACTATGCTTTGGAATCTGCACCTTTAACCAACCTGATTTTTAAGAAGCCTATGGCAGCATAAGACTTAATACAGTGGCCAGAACTTAATACCAGAAGCAGAATTAATTTTCTGCAAGCTGAAACAATTAATAGCATCATCATTAGTTTTAGGATTACCAAATTATCACAGACGTTTTTTTCCAAACTGTAGATTGCAAGCAAGGTTATATGACATCAGTATTGACTCAACAGCATGGAGACAAACAATGCCCCATTGCTTATTATTCATCACAACTGGACCCAGTGGTGCGGTCTCTACCCCACTGTGTACAAGCTGTAGTTGCAGCTGCAATGGCAGTGCAGGCTTCAGCCTCAGTAGTGTTATTCCACCCTCTCACATTGAGAGTGCCTCATGCAGTCGCAATCATTTTACTGCAAGAAAAAATAGTATATCTTTCCCCTGCTAGGCATCATTCTTGTATGACTATATTGCTGAGCCAACCTCACATTACAATTGAACGATGTACTACTTTGAATCTGTCTACCTTGCTCCCAACTCCTATGGATGGCACACCCCATAACTGCCTACAGGTAATTGAGCAAAAGACACTGCCTAGAAAAGACCTCACGGATGTTCCCTTGGATGATGCCGAGGTGACATATTACGTGGATGGCTCATGCAAAAGGAGTCCTATAGGACAGAACCTAACAGGTTATGCAGTAGTTTCTGATACTGAGATTGTAGAAGCGAAACCTCTACCACATAACTTATCTGCACAAGCAGCAGAGTTGATTGCCTTGACACGGGCATGTACCTTAGCAAAGGGTAAAAGCATAAACATTTTTACAGATAGCCAGTATGCTTTTTCTACTGTACATGTTTTTGCACAACAGTGGAAGAATCGAGGAATGGTGACATCTACTGGCAAACCGATTAACCATGCACAGTTTATTTTAGATTTGTTAGATTCTATTCAGTTGCCTCAGAAAGTAGCTATTTGTAAATGCATAACTCATACAAAACAACAATATAGGATTTCAAAAGGCAATGTGAGAGCTGACACAGCTGCAAAGCAGGCAGCCTCAGCAGCATTTCTTTTGAATGAGAAATTACAACCTTCTGAGATTTTAGACTTAGAAATGTTGAAAACAATGCAGACACTTACTACACAGGCTGAAAAACAAAAATGGAAAAGACGAGGAGCAATTCTCAAGGAAGGGCTGTACATCTCCAAAGAGGGAAAATCAATATTACCATCTAATTTATTTAGATATGCAGCTTTGTTGAGCCATGGGCAGAGCCATGTCTCAACAGGGGGGATGGTACAGTTAGTGAATCAGGTGTTCACTACGTATGGGTTTTCAAACTACACTAAAAAGTTTTGCCTGTCATGTCACACTTGTAATAAACATCATGCACAAGGGGCATTAAAGCCCAAGCAAGGGAGTTTCCCTACACCACCATATCCGTTTCATACTATCTGTATGGATTTCATAGAATTGAACAAATGTGAAAACAAAAAGTACTGCCTTGTCATTGTGGATATGTTCTCCAAATGGGTGGAGGCCTTTCCGACTAGTAAACCAGATGCAGCCACTGTTGCAAAGACCCTAGTTAAAGAGATTATTCCTAGATTTGGCATACCAGAAAGGATCTACAGTGACAATAGTACACATTTCATTAACCAAACTATACAACAGCTAAGTCAGTATTTTGGGATTTCTTTAAAACATCACTGTGCATATCACCCTCAATCTGCAGGGTTGGTGGAGAGGCACAATGGAGTTTTAAAGAATAAGCTTAAGAAGCTTATAGCAGAAACACAAAAGAATTGGGTGTACTGTTTGCCCCTGGCACTGTTGAGCATGAGAACTGTTCTGAATGCAAAAGGATTGGCACCTTTCGAAAAGATTTTTGGAAGAGCTTATTATATACCTCAGTGATAACCTCTCATGCCTGCAGACCAGGAAGCAGATTGGACACTTGCAGATTACATGAGGAATATGCTAAATAACAAACATCTTTTACAGTTTAATTCTGTTTCAGATAAAGACCAAACTAACCCCTCCGAAGTAGCAGTAGCCCCAGGCACTTGGGTCTGGGTGAAGACAATCAAAAAGAAGACTTGGACGACACCAAAGTGGGAAGGTCCGTATCAAGTACTACTGAGCACACCCACAGCAATCAAGATTGCAGAACGTTCATCTTGGATTCATTTGACACACTGTAAACTAGTCAAAAACTTTGAACTTGATAAAACTTTTGCTAACACACAGCAGCAGTAAAAATGACGACAAGACCTAGAGACAATAGAAATACTGAACGATTTCAGCAGTATATTCAGCAGTGTTGCATAATCATCTTAATAACTGCATTAGTGACAATGTTTTTTTTGCTGTGGCTTTTGCTGTGGCCTTTCTTTTCTTCAGCCACACCAGCTAGACTGAACAAACGTGATTCAACACTCATAGACTGGCATCCGAACTTTAACACTTACCAAGCAATCAAATATGTGTATGCTGAGACTTTTAATATTTCAAATTGTTGGATTTGCACAGCTATACCAACAGCATACGGGGGATTATTGATGGCTGCTGTCCCCCTAGGGGTCAAAGAGACCTGGGAAAACTTGATTTTTGAGACTACACCTGCATCTAGAGACAAAATTGCATTATTTCTGCCTGTTACACAAACAGGAATTGTATGCTTTTTTTAAGAATGACACTATTCAAGTAGGTTGGAGTAGATGTAATGTGACTGTTTCTTATAAATGTTATATTAAACCTAAAAATGCTAAAAATACGGAAACAATTTGTGATGCAGATTATGACTCATATTTTGAGTCCTTGCATAAAACTGTCAGTGATATACAACATAATCCTATTCTTTTAAAGCAACTGTCTATTATAGATAAGAAAATGTTTCATGCAGGGAAGGTGTATATCAATACTAAGGTAGAAAACTGTTATTTCATATGTGGGAAAAAGGCATACAAATGGTTGCCTGAGAATTGGTCCGGCAGTTGCTTTTTGGGTTACCTGGTCCTGGCCATATGACACACTACAGCTTTGCTTCATGGGAGAATTTGAAACGTCAGAGATGTCACAAAGAAACCTGAAAATCCAATCAAGAAACCTGAAAATCCAGTGGGACAGATCGTAGCAGGCTGGAGGAACCATAACTCCATGAAAGACAAAAGTAAACTAGCACACATGGACTTGAGTGACACTATCATATCCTGGGCTGGCATAGCCCCTGCATATGGTGCAGTTAAATCAATTTGGGAACTGAGAAAGCTATCCAAACTTCTCGAGGTCATGAGCAATGCAACTTTTTCTGTTCTTGAATTAATGACTGATGAACTGAATGCAATGAGAACTGTGGTGCTTCAAAACCGCATGGCTCTTGACTTCACACTAGTGGCGAGAGGTGGTATGTGTGCTTTAATCAAAGACGAGTGCTGTTCGTTCATTCCCGACAATAAGCACGAAATTAATAACCATTTGGAAGTGATCCAACAAGTGTCAGACATGACCAGGCCAGGCCCAAATCCACTGAATGGCTTTTTCCAGAATTTGTTTGAGGTGGTGGGGTTCCATCCTAATGAACATCCTAATTGCCATTTGTGTGGGATTACTATTGTTAGGAGCATGCATTTGCTGTGGAATTCCCTGCATGAAAAAATTAATCAAAGATTTTATAGACATGTCAGTTTCTGAGATTTTGTATCAAAGTACTGAAATTGAAGAACTGTTGAAAAAGGAAACACTTTCATAAGTTTAAACCGAATGACTCTCTTAGCTGCAAATCCTCAAAGGAAGAGGTTAGGAGAAGAAAACAAACTGTTTATGCTTTTGAAATAGAATAAAAAGTATTAACAGAGGGGAAATGTTAGAAAAATATGTATTAACATATGAGTGCAATGCTTATTCTAATAAGGGAAGATTAACACGTTTTTATTCTATATACAGCATTAGTTTTATTTGAGACGGCAAATGTGCTTTTCTGAAATTGTGCTTTCTGACACTGCAAGATGCACTCTGACCTAGTTTGCTAGCACAGCAAAATACATGTTTATGCCTTGGAAATGTACTGGAAAGCAGGTGATTTTCTGCTAGGTCAGGAAATTAAAAGGAGCATAATAATAATTTCTGTAGATCCATTCATTATAGACAATAAGCTCTGTTCGACTTGATGAAAAAGTGCACAAGCTGCAAGATAGTTAGATATAAAGAACAATAAACTGCTTCAGAAATCTGTACTTGCATTGTGCTTGAATTAGCCATAGTACCTAGACTTGTAACATCACATAGCAAGAAAGTTATAATTGACCGGTGGTCGTCAAGGCCATCCTGTTTACTGAAAAATTTTTTAAACTTTGAAGAGTCAGCTAGAAATATGAGAAATATCTGTAAAATAACAAAATTATGAACTGGTGATCTGCTATGTCAGTCGTAGTGGGTAATGTCTTGAAAGAAAGGTATAATAACTGTGACACTTCCTGATTTAGTCAGACAAACTCTGTAACTGCATTTTTTGTCTCCTTGCTCAAGAATAAAAATACCTGAACTGAACCTTATGCTTTTGGTCTTTTTAAAGTATTTTTCTCTAACAATGCATTAATGCCTTTTTCTTACTCCTTCAGATGACACTTTTGTGATTACTACCATTAGCAGTTGTTCTAATACCCTTCCTGATTGTGTAGAATTCTAGTACATGATATTGTTCAAGTTAAGACTGCAATAGCATAAAGATAATCTGTATAGATATTGCTGGTATAGTATTTTGGACTCTAATCTGCCTGAAGATCTCACCTGTTAATAGTTGCAATATCATGATGTATTTTTTCCATATTCTTTTTGTTATAAATGACTCAGCATCAAAATACACACAGATGCAGAGCTGAATATACCTGGTTTTAATATGTCGCACTGCTACATATCACTTTCTCGATATATATGATTCATGCCTGACACACATACCATTTACAAAGTAAACTACCAATAGATTTCCATCCAGAAGACCTGACATACTATTTATTACCAAAAACAGGCTCACTTTTGAGGTACTTTCCCTTTTTATAAGGCCAACTATTATCTGTCCCGCTCCTTAAACATACATCACCAGCCCCCAGCTTTCATTCATCCATTTCTCTATTTCTCTCTAGGAAAGTGCAATATAATCATTGAAAACCTTATTATCTCCTTATCCATCACCTCCCTGTTTTTTTCTATCCTCATTTTCTGCTAAAGCATCAAGCAAAGTAATACCTCTAGTTCCCTGAAATATACGTCTTATCCTTTTCTACTGTGCTCCTTGAAACAATTCCAATCACATTAGCTTCTAAGACTTTGCAATCTCAATTTTAAATCATTCTGCCATCAACAGCAACTCCCGTCCTTTTGCTACAGACCAATATTTAGTATCCTACTGTGCTTCACAATGGGTTCCTATTATGTTGTTGAATGATAACAATGTTGAATGCTCAGAACAGCGAAACTACTGCAAATCCAAGTTCGGATTGCGGGATCGCAGTACAGTGAAGATTGGAATATTTGCCCTTTCCTCACTGTAGTGCAATCTCGAAGTTGGTATATATATTTAGCGGGGGGTGTGGGGGGTGCAGCCCACCACAATAAACGTTTTGATATTTGGCAGGTTCGCTCTTCTGAGCGTTCAAAATTGTTGTCGTTCGACAGCGTAATATGAACCCCTTCACAATAACACAGCAGCCAGCTTTTATTAATTGCCTTGCCATATAGTTCCATCCATATGCACCTCATCCTGTCCCACCATTTTTGTACAAGGTCACAGCATGATTACATGTGATTATGATAACCCCACAGCTCTCTGCACTCCAACATACTGAACTGACACATTACCATTCTGTTTTAAACCACTTAGGCATTTCACACCTTCTGTAACATAATAATCACTGTTAGTTAAAAACTGTCTCACTCTTTTCAATTGTTTGCCTACTTCTATCATTTTCTATTGTAAGACATGTCTAAATTATAATTCACCTTCCTGTTCCAATTGTATTCTTTTTTTCTCTAATTTCATGGTAGACTGTCTTTTAACTTGACCCTATGAAGTCTACCAATTATATCCTTACTCTTTTACTATTTAATATTGCCTAAACTCCATAACTAATTTCCCTGCTATCGCATGACACAGCAAACAGTTCTTTTCTCCTATCCCAATCTCTTCTTTAAACTCTCTGGAACTCTTAAGCCCATTTTTTCACTTTTAGACAAATACCTTATGTGTATAAAACATTTTTATCCGAAACTGATAACCCATCTTCAAGGGCTCCAGTCCAACCCGATTTTCCCCCAATATTTCTCTTATCTTGCCATACAGCCCAAACACCCATGCTATCTCCCAGTATATTTTGTACCTGCTACGCAGTAGCCCATTCAACACCTCCTTTACCACCACACCTACCATTCTTCCCTGCCTATCCATCTCAGATTGTTAGGTCTTTCTCACACCAAGCTCTAAACCATATTCAATATTGTCATGCATCATTTAAATTCAGGTATCTCCTGTCAGTTTTTTTTTTAAACCAGATCAGAAGCTTACCTTAGTAATATTGCTACTTATACTACTCCAAACAAACTTATCACATAATTTTTATATTTACAATATTACTGTAAACTGGCACAAGCCCCACCTCATCATGGCAAATGGCACACAGGCAGTAGGATTAAAGCTCTCACCATTGTATTCTTGCAATCAAGTATCCTACATTCCTTTATTATCTAAACAGTATCCCCCTTTTCCTTCCACTCATTTTCATATGGTTACTATTCCAGACTTCTACTGTGAAGAATTGCCTTATGCCTAGAAAGCTAACTCTCCTTTTATTTCCTGGACCCCTAGAAAGCTAAGCCTCCTTTTAGATACTGAACCCATAGAAAGCTAACCCTCCCTTTTGACACTAGGAGCATTAGACTTACTCATGTGCCTCCTCTTACCTCGATGAATAGTAATTTCTTAAGGTGGAAAACTAAATCTGCTTCCTGTCCAAGACTATTAAATATTTCTAAGACATGAAGTCATCTGCAAATAAGTTGATGCTACTTCTTAACCCCCCCTTTCCCCAAGCCTACATGAACTCTCAATTTCTGATCTGATTTTGTAATAATCAAAGTGAATAATGTAGGAACAACTGACATACTTGACATTTCCCTCTGCCCAAAAGAATTATATCTGCTAGACCTCTGTTATATTTTATGTTAAC
>NC_056725.1:1244869829-1244906832 GCF_019279795.1 Protopterus annectens
TCAGTAATTAGGTAAGAGGGTATAAGAAAAGAACACAGGAGAAGTAGGGTGATGAGAAGTGGCTCCACAAAGGATCCTCAGTCCATTTCCAATGCCAGATTGTGCTGCAGTGGAGGACCCTGATGTTGAGGGAGTAGAGACGTATGCATGCTCGGTTGTCAGCACCAACTTGGGCAGCATGTCTTGAACATGATGAAGAGAAACCTTGAGTGGCTGAATCTGTCTGGCCATGACCTGCTCCATCACATCCTCACTCAAGTCCCAATGCCTCCATTGAGTAAGGCTCACCAGGCTGCCATGTGCCAGGGTGGCTGCAGGACTGGTGCCACTGCCCTGACCCTCCAATGAAATCCCTAGATGAGCACAGAATGCACTATCCTTAACCTGGGAGGAACATCTTTGGATCTGTAAAAATTTTACGTAAATGGAAGAGAGAAATAAAAAATATTTATTTATTTGTCTTTGTTGACCGAAAAAAGTCTGACTGGATAAAATCCATTTTCAGTGGAAGCCTGGGGAGAAAAGCTTCACATTTAAGTTACACATGATGTACATTTATACTTGCAGGGAAAAAAAAACATCTATACATGAGCTAAATTACATGATTTTTAAATATTTTTAAATATTTCTTACATGAACATAGCATTTTAGCACAAAAAAGAGAGAGCGAGAGCGATTAACATAAATTGGCTAATTACTGAATAGAAAAACAACATACAATAGCAATGAATGTACTGAAAACATGATGGCTGCAGGGAAAAGATCAAACTGGTGCATTTTTGAGTTTAGTAATAATTTATGGACAGACAGGTAGAGCATAGCTTAAAAAGTGAAAAAAGAGACATGAAAGGAGAAGTTATGGAAATGAGCAGGAAGATAAATGGACAGAAGAGGAATTGTAGTTAAAGAAGGGGTGTAAGAGAAAGAGGAAAAGTAAGAGTTTAGGAAACAAGTGCAGTATAAGAGGAGCGATAAGGTACAAAAAACGATAAGCAAAGTCGCTGTAAGAGTTAGAGAAAAATATGAAGAGTTTTAGAAAAAAAAACTAAAAAAAGACAAAGGATTGCATGATTAAAATAAGAAAAAGTGAGAAATAGGGGGAGCAGTAAAAGAGAAAATACAGGCAATAAATTGACATATCATGTTACACAGCATTTAATTTCTTACTTTAAAACATTTGTATTTCCGTACATTCAGCTTTTTAGTAAAACTGAATGCATGGAAATTCTTTATGCATACATTGGACCACTGATTTAGGAAGTACTTATGTGTACATGAGAAGAATGATATGAGAAGTGCTTACAGTATGCATACTTAGGATGACATGATATGGGAACTGCTTATGCATACTTGGGAAGAAATAATGTATTGCTATCAAGTTTTGGTGGGGTTTGCATTTTGCAATCTAAAATAAATGATCACATTATTACATTTGTGCCTGGTATGCATTTCTTTATGATGATATACTGAAAATACACTTTATAAATACTTACATTTTATCAAATCAGTTAAAGACAGACCCCCAGATTCTCAAAAGCTTGCACGGAGTGCAAGATCAGTGCAGGAGCTCAAGCAGGCAATATGTCTGCCGTGCGATCCAGGAACAGCTTGCAGGGGCATGCACGAGCGCTCCTGCACTAATCCTGCACAGACTAAGCCCTGGTATGCAAATCACCCCAATTTGCAGGAGACATCTATGTAAATGAGGTTATTTTGCAATCCAGGAAGCTTGCAACAGTCCGTGCAAGACTAGTTCTAGCTGCAGAAATGTACTTGGTTAGTAACAGAGTACATTTCCGCAAAATCCAAAATTGAGCTGTGACAGCCCCAAATAAAGGCTGCATATCGTGTAGTAAGCATGCCAATGGCCAAGTATAAGGCCATTGGCATTGCATACAAAACAAAAAATACAAAAATCAACTTTTTTTTGCTGATCTTAGCTGTTTAAGCATAGAGCAGTAGCGTGCAAATGGGATCAGGGGAAAATAATAAAATAAGTGTTTATATTACACTGTCGAAAACTCAAACTGTTGACAGTGTAATAATCAACACAAAAATGTCAAACCCCCCAAACATCGAACACACACAAAAAAAAAAAAAAACACCCAAACACAACACAAATTGCTCTATGCAGGGGGGGGCAAGCTCCCCTGCCCCCCCCACCCCCCACTACTTAAATATACCAACTCTGAGATCGCACTACATTGCAGTAAACGGAAATCTCCCCTCATGGAGATTTCCGTTTACACGCGTTATGACTTTTGCTTTCGACATTTTAGTGCCGACAATATCAGCTTCAATACTGTTGGCCTTCGACAGGGTGAAGTAGACCCATAATAAACCTAAAATAAGCAGTCCAACTAAAATCACTATTCTGCCATGCAAGTCAATGGCAGACAGAAGACAACCTGGCCAGTGAGTAGTGGTTGCTAAGGGGGGAGGCTTGGTGTGAGACATGTTACTATGCATTGGCAGGGAATCCTATGCAAATGAGGGGAAGGATAGTGAATCCCAGTTTTCCCTAGCATGTGAGTCAGGTCCCAACAGTGTAAGAGTAGGAATAGCTTGGTGCAAGCTTAGGAGTTAGGTGACATCATGGGGGGTGTGTGTCAGGCATACTGTAAGTGGATTGGAGCCCTGTAGCTCAGGTTTGCTCCTAGCTTAGCACAGCTAAGCTAGGGTGTGTGTCTAAAACCTGCTTAGCATTCTTTATAAAGCCTAAGCGAGTGTGCTCACCGCACATCGGGTTTTACAGGAAGAAAAAGAGGTTAAACCAGGAAATAGCAGTGTGCACATTTGAGCACTGTGTTTGCGTGGTGCGCACACAGGCTTAAACAGGAAGGCAATGGGAGGGGAAAACAGCAGTAGGAAGGTAATCAAGGAGAACTAGCTTAGTTGGCTGGTGAAATGTATCAGAATCAGCCAATTACATAGGCAGCAGACCAGCCCAGCCCAGAACACTACTATAAACTATGCAAACACCTTCCCCTCTGTTTTTTCCCGCACTCTACACCACCAGTGTAAACAAGCAGGGAACTTTTAGCACTCACTGCAGCAAAATGATAGGGGTTGCAATAGCTATCATACAACAACTTGTGGAAGAGGCTGAGGGTGATGAGGATATGAATGCTGTCCACCAATTCACAGTGAGGAGATGGAGAAGAGTTTACAGACCCAGGGTAACCTACCAGAGGCTACATGAGCTGAAGATAGTGGAGCATTATAGGGTGGACAGGGACCTCCTACAGAAAAAGTTGAACTGTGCCAGCCACGCCTCACACACAGAACAGAGGGAAACCCATCCCAGTGGATACCAATGCATGTGTAGGCTTAAGACTACTAGCTACAGGTACCTTCCAAAGGCCAACTGGGAATATGATGGGGATTTCACAGACATCAACATCCAGGGTACTCCACCAGTTCCTGGATGCCATGTCAGCAGATGTCAGTGAGCACATGGGTTCATAGGTTCATAGGTTAGTACTAGGCTAACTGCCCTTGTGAGCCATTTTAAGCCTAGCCAGTTATCCCTTGTGAGACTCAAACCCTGTACCTTGTGTTTGTACAGCAAACACCTTAACCATTAGGCCACACATATAATTCATCAACACCTGTGAGGCACTGGCCAGCAATATGCCACAGTTCCACCAAATAGCAGAATACCCTGAGGTAGTGGGTACTATAGACTGCATGCACATATGCATCAAAGCACTACCCGGTGAGTGGGGAAGAGTCTACCTCAAGGGCTTCCCCTCCATCAACTGCCAGGTTGTGTGCGATGCCCAGGGCATAATAATGAATGTGTGTGCTGGCTGCACAGGAGGCTATCACGATTCCCACATCTGGCATCTGATGCAGCTGTACCAGAGATTTGCCAATGGGGGCATCCATGACTGTCACCTAGTGGGGGATGCTGGATATGCACTGGAGCCGTGGCTGATGACACCCATCAGAAATGAACACACACCCGAACAAGAACTCCATAATGATGCACACGCGCAGACCAGAATTATAGTAGAGCGTGTGTTTGGGATGCTCAAGTCACGGTTCCAGTGCCTGGACACATCCAATGGAGCCTTGCAGTACTTACTAGCTACATGTACCCAAATTGTCCTTGTATGTGCCATGCTACACAATATGATCCTGTGGAAACAGGTGCAGCAGGAACAGCACGGGGCAGGGCCACACAGCCCCCCTCCATTGCCAAGGCCTGCACAGGCACAGAGTGATTCAGAGGGGGAAACAACCTGAGCCTGCCCCAGTAGACAGAAGGAGGTGTGCCCAATATGCCCTGGGCTTGGCAAAGAGGCAATGCATAGCACATACACTGACTCTGGAGGGACCCAGGGAATAACACCTTTCTCTGACTCTCACATACAGTAAAAGGGATATCAAACATTACACTACCTATGCCTAACCATATGTAGGGAGTGTACTATGTGAATCCAACATAGGCAGCCCTGCAGCACCATCCTCAATACTGGGACACCAATAAGATAAGTGACTCACACATGCCAGTCAGGGGGGGGCACATACCCAACAACAGTCACAGCCAGCAGGACAGGTGTAGACAAACACAAACAAAGGCTGTGCTATGCCCTCTGAATGAGGCCTATGGGTAACCTCCCCCCAGGCCTACACAGACAAACTACAGCAGGTCAGGCAGTGGGATGTCAATTCTGAAGGGTAGGAAGTCAGAAACTAATATGTAGGTAATTAAAGGCTAAGATATGTAGTACACTGGTATGCCTCTAGTCAGCACAATAGGTAAGACTACAGACTGAAATGGAGTACCAAACATACCAGTACAGTCCTAGCAAATGTGTACAAGTGTCAGGTGCACCCCTCCATTCGACATAAAAAAATCTAGCCACAGTCAGTTGTGTCCCCCCAATCCTGTGTAGAAATGTAGAAATAGTCAGGTGTGCCCTCCCCAGCCTACATAGAAATGTCGTAACAGTCAGGTGTGCCCCCCTCAATCCTGTGTAGAAATGTAGAAATAGTCAGATGTGTCCCCCCATCCTACATAGAAATATAGTAACAGTCAGGTGTGCCCCCCCCACAATCCTGTGTAGAAATGTAGAAATAGTCAGGTGTGCCCGCCAATCCTATGCAGAAATGTAGTAACAGTCCATGCCAAATGATCGACGAATACTCTGCAGAGACAGCATGCTACCTGTACATGTACAACACAAAGGTCAGCACTGCAGTACAAACTACCTGGATTCAATCCACACATTCAATATAGACAGCCATGCTGGGCATGCCCACACACTTAGAGAAATGAAAGCAATGTCAGTCAGCAACATACTGAAAGGTCACACTGGGCATGTTCACACACTTAAACACATGAAGGCTGTGTCTGCAAACACCAGTGGACCAGACATATCTGGCAGCTGCAGATGTTAGTACAGACACTCCTCAGTATGCACCACTCATGCTTTGCACACACGGTGGATAGGAATACAGGCATAAATGTAAGGACAACACACAATAATAAGCCAAAGGTAGACATACATAGATCTGTGGAAGAGGATGACTGTGACAAGAAGCCATCCAGAACTGTCCCACCCAGTACACAGCCAAAGGGCCACAACCACACAAGGGTCAGGTGTCACTCACTGCAGATACTAGCCACTGGTATCTGTCTGCATTACAGAGTATGTGGTGCACGTTCCAGCTGTGCAACATGACTGTTCAAGGAAGTAGTCATCTAGCAGCTGCATACACTTACCTGTGAAATATGATCCAGGTTGTGCCCGCATATGGAGTGTCAACCCCTAGATGAATGGGTTATGGCCCATGCACACACACTGCCCTCCCCATAGCCCCACTATGACATGCCTGCTGAGGTCACCCACTGTGAAATACACCTTTGGGAGAATTGTACCCACTAATCTCTGTGGCATGTCCCATAGCTGAGTACTGCTGTAGTGTGATAAATTAGGTAGGAGTTCTAACCCCAGCCTTGGCAACTGTGTGTGTGTCTGTGTAGAAAGCAATGCTTTTTGTAGTCACACTCCCTACAATTTAAATGCTCTACTTTGGTAAGGCTGCTGATGTCATCCACCTAGAAATACATCTCTGGGCAAGCTGATTCAGTAATCTCTGTAGCACCTGCTGTAACTGTGTACTGCTGTAGTGTGATAGGATAGTTAGATAGGAGTTCTAACCCCTGACTTGGCAACTGTGTGTGTGTGTTTGGGTGTGTGTCTGTGTAGAAAGCAATGCTTTTTAAGGTAGTCACACCTCCTACAATTTAAATGTCTACTTTGGTAAGGTTGCTGATGTCATCCACATAGAAATACACCTCTGGGAAGGGTGTAATCCAGTAATCTCTGTGGCACGTCCCATAACTGTGTATATACTAGGCTATTGGCCCAAGGGCCTACGTAAGCCTAGCCAACAAGGTTCCCCTAGCTTACATCAACCAAGAAAGTTATTTTCCTGTGCTACTGTCAAGCAAAGCAACATAAGTGATCCCTGGGGTGTATTTCCTATTTCCCATCCACTCATCAACATTTTTCTTGAAGAGTGCTAATGAAATACTTTGCTTGACATAGATGGATAGCCTGTTCCAGAGTATGAGAAGTCTCTGGGACAGGAATCTATCCCTCCAGGATTTCCTGTTTATTGTGGTGACAAGGTTTAGGTCCCTAGACCATGTAGCACAGAGGGATTGGGATTTCTTTAGGTGTAGCATGTCCAACAGCTCTGGGTTTGACATAGCTTTATATGTTAGGCAGAGATCATCTCTGAGTAGTCAATATGCTATGGAGTAAAGATGGAGGTTTTTGAGATGGTCAGTGTAGGGCATCTGTTTGAGGCCAGTAATCCTCTTTGTGAGGTACTTCTGTGGCCTTTCCAGCTGCTGCAGATGTCTTGTGAGGTACATTCCAAAAGGGGCATTGTACTCTATAATGGGTCTAATGAGTGTCGAGTAGAAGGGAACAATTACCTCTTTTTTTCTGGATGAGAACCCTTTTATGATGAGGTGTGCCACATCGAAGGACTTCCTGACTACTGTGGTGATGTGACTATCAAAGGACAGACTCCTGTCCACCTGGGTCCCAAGGTCTCTTATCACACATTCGGTATTAAGTAGACTGCTGTCTATGTTGTAGTTCATGGGTACAGAGTTTTTACCAAAGGGGGATGACAATGCACTTTTTGGCATTGAGCTTGAGGCCATGGCTCTGACACCAGGCATCTGTCTAAGTGAGGCCCTTCTGTAGGATTTCCACATGATTTGGGGACTATACTAAGGTTCCTAGTTTACAGTCATCTGTGAACTTCATTAGCCAGAGGCCTTCTGTGCTAGCCTGTACTTCAGAGAAGTAGATACCAAACAGGAGAGGTCCCAGGACTGAACCCTGTGGTACTCCACTTGTCACTGGTTTGAGGTCAGATTTGGAGTGTGCAACCTTTACAGTGTGGGTTCTGTCAGTGAGCCAGTTGGCAACCCATCTTGTGATGTAGGGATTTATACCTAGTTTAGTGAGTTTAGCTATAATTCCAGAATGGGGGATGGTGTCAAAAGCCTTGGTAAGGTCAAGATAGGCTGTGTGAACCATCTTACCCACATGTACAGCTTTGGTGACTGCCTCAAAGAAGTCGATCAGGTTCAGGAGGCATGATCTGCCTTTCACAAACCCGAACTGGGTGGGATCCAGAGGTTGGAGGTTACCAATGCCTTTGTTTATGAGTTCCATGATGATATGTTCCATGGCCTTGCAGACCAGGCTTGTCAGGCTAATATGGTGATAGTTGCTGGGAGCAGTGGTGGCTCCCCCTTTGTGGAGTGGGATAACTGTTGCTGTATGCCATTCAGTGGGCACAAAGCCTGATGTGAAGCTATGATTGAACATGGTGCTTAGGTGGGAAGCCAGTTAGATCTAACGTTTGCGTAAAATGCAGCCTGGGATGTTGTCCAGTCCCATGGATGCTGTTTTTTTTACTTTAGAGAGTGCAGCTTTTCCCTGCATAGTTGTGATTACAGGCACTCTGCATTCTTCCTGTATAGATATGGGCCCTTTAGTGGCTGGGGGTGGGGGTAAAGTTAGCACTGAACCTGTCTGCCAGGATGTTGGCAATATCAGTTGGTTCTGTAATTTTCATAGGATGAGAATACTATACCCATTAGTTTGCTGTGCCTCTGTCCAGCAGTGAATCCACTGTCAAGATCTTCTTGAAACAGAGTCAGTGGAGGCTCTCTCTCTCATGGACTGGGATTTTCTTTCATAGTGTAGGGAGTCTCTGGGTGATGAATCTGTCCCTCCAGCACATCCTATTTATATCCGTGTTGAGGTTTAAGTCTCTTGCTCTTGTGGCTCTGGTGGATTTGGATTTTTTGGTGGAGCATGTCCATTAATTCCGGGTTGGACATGGCCTTGTGTGTCAGGCACAGATCATCTCTGAGCAGGCGGTATGCGACTGAATAGAGCTGGAGTTTCTTCAGTCGGTCTTTCCACTGCTGGTGGTGTCAGGTAAGGTACATTCCGATGGGCGTTGTACTCAATCATTGGTCTGATAAGTGAAGAGTGCAGGGTACATATGACTATACATTTTTGGCATTTAGCTTAAAGGCCATGGCTCTGGCCAGTTTATCCATTTCTATGAGACCTCTCTGGAGGATGTCTGTGTCTGATGGAGTGTCAATTATGGTGCCCAGTTTGCAGTCATCTGCAAATTTTATAGTCTGACCACCAGCAACTCTAACCCTGGGTTCTGTCCCTGTCCTTGAGTTTTGCAACCTTCTTTTGACACATGGTTTACATCATCTAAGCTTGAGCTTTTTATTATGATGCCTGAGTGGGGTATTGTGTTGAACGCTTTGCTAGGTCAAGGTAGGCTGTGTGAACTGCCTTCTCTCACCTGGGTATCTGAGATGTTTGGGAGGCTAGACTCTGGTGGGATAGATATTTCTCCTTGGGGGGGAGGGGAAATTTGCACTGAACCTGTCTGCCAGTATGTTGGCAATGTCTGTGGGTTCAGTGATTTTTTGCTATTTGCCATTGTGCTGTAAGTCAGAGCAGATCTGTGTGTTGCCATTGAGGTTCTTGACACAGCTATAGAATGCTTTATGGTTGTCCTTAGTGTCAGTGGCGATTTTGTTTTCGTAGCTAGCTTTGGAGGATCTTATAAGGGATCTCAGCTTCTTAATGAGACTGACTGGGGAGTTCCTCCACTCATGGGATTTTACTCTCTTTTGCAACAATTTCTTCCTTCTGTTGTAAAGTTTATGGCAGGGGACCACCAGATTGGCTTCCTTTTTTTGGAGGATAGCATCTTAGTTCTGTTTGGGAAAGCATGATCCATGCACTCATGTAAGTGCTTATAGAGTGCATTTGTGTAGGATTCAGCAGTTGTAACTGTATTGTCCATCTGCATGGGTGTCATGACATTCATCAATTCTGTCTTAAGAAGCATAAAGTTGGCTTTGGAGAATTTCTTTTACCATGGTTTCCTTAATGGGTGGTGGGGGCAGGATGTGGATATCAAGGGTGATTAGGTTATGATCAGATCGGACCAACGAGGAGTTGACTTCAGGTGTGGAACACCAGCCACTCATGTTGGTAATGACTAGGTCTAGGATATTGTTGCTCCTGGTGGGGGTGTGGATAAGTTGATCCAGGGCAGTGGAGTTTAAGAATTTCAGAAAGCGTCATGTGAAGGAGTTGGTACACGAGTAGTTTTCACATTTAATGGTGGGGTAGTTGAAATCACCCATTATTAGGGTGTTTGGTTGAACCCTAATATTTTCCAGTACATCAAGAAAAGATGAGTGGGAATCTTGGGGCATGGTGGGGGATTAAAGCAATCTACAATTTGGATTGCTGTTTTGCCCAGAGTTAGTTGCACTTGGATAACCTCAGATGCATTATGCTGAGCAACTAGCCTGGAGGTGTGGATATCCTTAATGAATATGGACACAACTCCGCCTTTGTTGTTCTGGTCGAGGTTCCATGGCTGAAAAGTGTGGTATTAGTCATAGCCTGGTAGTGCAGGGGTGTTCTCTGGTGCCTTGAACCAGGTCTCAGTCACTGCACAGATATCAATGTTCTCCATTTTAAGGAGTGCCTCGAGTGAGTGCATTTTGAGATTTAGACTTCTAGCATTGAGTAGCATTACCTTCAGTTTTTGCTTGCCTGTTCCTGTTATGGTGGTGAATTTGTCATTTGAACCTTGCCTAAAAAAGGCACTATAGGGGTGGCAAGAGCCTTAGCCAGTATCTTGAATCCCAGGGGCGACAGGTGCAGGCCATAGCAAAACAGGTGTACTGCTGTAGTGTGATAAATCAGTTAGGTAGGTGTTCTAATCCCAGACTTGGTAAGTGTGTGTGTGTCTGTCTGACCCTATCTGTCTAAAGAGCAATGCTTTTTAGGGTACTCACACTCCATACAATTCGTATGCTCTACTTTGGCAAGGCAAGAAATACACCTCTGGGAAGGATGTAGCTCAGTAATCTCTGTAGTGCATGCCATAACTGCATACTGCTGTAGTGTGATATAGACCTCTGTTAGGGTTCTATACCCACACATGTCAGTTGTGGATCTATTGTGTGCGTGTTTCAATGCCAGTGTAGGGAGCAATGCATTTTAGGCTAGTCACTTGCAGTACATGTCAGATGCTCTATTTTGGCCATCCTACCGATGTCATTCATTGTGAAATACACCTTTCGGAAGGAGTTCTCCAGTAATCCCCATGGTGCGTCCTATAAAAGCTCCATGCTGTAGTGTGATGTAGTCCCTTGTTGGGGTTCTATATCCACACATGTTGGTTGTGCATCTATTGTATATGTTTCAATGTCTGTGTAGGGAACAATGCATTTTAGGCTAGTCACACTCAGTACATTTCCAATGGCCTACTTTGGCAATCCTGCTGATGTCAGCCAGTGTGATATACACCTTTGTGGATGGAGTACTCCAGTAATCTCTGTGGCCCATACTATAACTGTGTACTGCTGTAGTGTAATAAATTGGTAGATAGGGGTTCTACTCCCAGACATGACAGGTGTGTGTGTGTGCTTGTAACTTGTATCCTGTGTGGAGGTGGGTGAGAGTGTGTGATACCTGGGCCCGATGGGGAATGGGTTTTGCAAATTTCTTATATGGTGGCCCTAGTATATATCACAATGTCCACTGTACAGGGATAACAGATGTGAAATAGCCGAGAGGCTGGGATGCAAATCCATACACATACATGTGACATCAAGGCCAGGCAATCAGAGTTATCAACCCCACTATTACCCAGAAACACCCTCATCCCATGTCTCATACACACACACACACACACACACACACACACACACACACACACACACACACACACACACACACACACACACACACACACACACACACACACACACACTCATGCCGAAGCAACAGCCAATATGTCTGTAGTACACTGCATATTGGTGACTGATAGTAACTATAGAGTGAATGCAGTGGCCTAAAGAGTGCATTGCACCCTGTCCATCTGTCCACTAGGCACATACATGCAGATAAAGCACCTTCCCCATGTTCCCCACTGGACACCTGCAAAACCCATGGTGCCATCACATGTAACCCACAAAGGACATACTATGCCCAAAAACATGCCCTGTATAGACAGATGCCAGGACACCAGGGAATGTCATTAGCATGCTATAAATGTAGGTGCATGGGTAACTTTGCTGTACATTACCAGTTCCTGCCACAGGCGGCCAAGACTGGCACATCTGATGATAATCTGTGTACACAACATGGGCCCGACACCCCAGGTACAGTTCCACATGTGACTGTACATGCATGTGGGAGGTGTGCACATCCCAGACTCTGTCCATGTAATGGATAAAGGAACACATACATGGCAAGTGATGCACAGCATTGGCCACACATAATATTCACCCAGGTGACTGGATGGTGGATACAATACCCACATGTGTGGGCAAATGCAGAAACCACAGCCCTGAGCCACAATGCAGACCATTGTCATGTGGCCTGATGCCAAGGTATACCCATCACCTAGCCTTGTATAGCCATCTGGCACAGTCAACCACCGCATACCCATGCAGAAATGCACCCATGCATGTCAGTAGTGGCACCCTGCATGTTTGTGTGTGTGTTGCATGATGCGTATGATCACAAACACACTCACTACAACCCCCAGGGGCATACTGAAGCATGCTGTCTGATGCCAGACACCTCCCCATAGCTTTTGCCCATATATCCTCCATATGACCCATGTGGTGCAGGTGATACCTGCACAGTAATGTGTTGTGGAAATCTCACTAGTTATGAGCTATATCCCTGGCCCTGCCAAGTGTGTCAATGTGTGTGCGTCCCTGTGAGAGTGTGACTGTGTTGATGCTGGCACCTGTTCATACAGACCAGCACGTGTACTTCACCTACCATATAGCTACCATATCCCTGTTGCAGATGTCACTCACCATCACATATATGTTCTGAGGACTCCACCACATGTAACCTATGTGGCACATCCAGTAACTGCATAGGACTGTGATAGCACTACATAGTCGTCAAGGGTTTGATACCCTGTGCTGGTAGGTGTGTGACACAAATATGCTTAGGTTTTACTCTGCCACCCCTCCCTGACTTGTCAATGCCTCTGTCTGCCTCTCTCACTCCCTCAGTGGTGGATGTGGAGACCTACACCTGCTTCTCTTAGCAGCAGCATGTGCATTTTAAGTGATGCTCATGATCAGCTGACGGCCTCTGCATGAATTGCAGCTCTCCCCTGGCTGATTGCATGTGGAACAGCTGTGGTAACATTCCCATAGCCAATTGCATGGAAACACACTCCAATATCTAGGAACATCATTTTGAGGTTGGCCCTTTTCATTCACTGTGAGCAGGAACTAGATCTGTTGTTTGGCAAACAGCATCTCAGATGGATTGGGGATTCACCTCTAACAACATACACTGTGGAAACAGGGCAACACACAGGAGGGTGGATGTGCCTGACCTGACTACAGACTGTAAGTGCTGCTATACTGCATTTGGAGTAATGTTGGTTTAACAGTGTGTGTGTGGATATGGCTGCCCTGCATGCTTTAATACCTGCCATGTTAGTTCTATTTTTATGAGGAATCCCCATCTGTAGGATCATCTGCAGACTGGGCAGTGTGTTGTGCCTTTGCTTTCATGTGTTACCCACAGAGCACCTATCTGTGAACTGCAGAAGGTAGTGTGAGGATTGCAGTCTGTAGATGGTGCAAGCCGTGACAGTTACTGACTTCATATCCCTCACAGGATATATGCTGCAACTAACCCTGTTACCACAGTAAATGTATGAGGTTATCACAGCAACATGTCAATATTGGCCCTGTGTATATGTTTCCAGCCACAACTCTGTCAACCTTTGTACATATGTCGTGCATTAAGAGGTGCATATGTGCTGTACACCATCATTAGTGTCATCATATCTGATAACAAGCCAGTGAGATATCAGACTGCTACACATGTTATGTACAGTAGGGGTTATATTTGATGACATGACCTGGACATTCTGTGGTTGTTTGTACATTACTGACGTCTGTGTACTTATGGTAAATGCCGACAGTGTGTGGTATTGTTAATATGTACCTTGGCCTGTGTACAGACTGTGGTAGGTCATCGTCCTAGGTCTCATCCTATCTGATGTTACATGCTGCTCCACTGTATGTTACCATATTGGCTTACATGTTTGTAGGACCATACACACACTTGTCCCATACCACAGATGGCCATCAGACCACACTGTGTAGTGGCCCAGTATATGTAGGGTTAGTGTGTGAGTGGCACATATGAGGAAGGTGTTGAACAGATAGTACATATACTGTAATATTATGCTAACTTACCACATGTGGCTGTGGCTGTGTTCACATTGGTTGTGGTTATGCACTTTCACACAGGTATATATATGTACACAGGTGTATCTTAACCTGTGGTATGACATGCCTGTAGAGCCTGCTATATATGCAGGTACATGTGCATTCCCCCCTAGGAGATGTAGGCCAGTGTTGAGCCAGTCTGCCTGTAGCCTGCACAATGCTTTGTTACATGCCTAACGGCTTAGTGTACTTACCCAGTGAGGTGTTATGTCCAGATACTTTCCACAAGTACTGCTGCCGGGCCTCCCTTAACAGTCATGTATGTCAGACAGAGCAGTGGGATGCTGTACAGATGTATGTAAATATCTAGTAGGTAGTATGTGGCCATCCTGGCATCTCTGTACCAGCAGTTATTATGTGTCAGGACAGATGGAGGTGTGTAAATGCATAACCTATGGGGGCGAATGCATACTAGTCGTTATGTGTTATACTCATCTACATGGCTGTTATTCATACTGTCAAGCTTGGTCCACATGTTCTGCACTAAGGGGTTCTGTGTATACCTCTGGACTATACAGAGTCTGTCAGAATGTCCACATTTATTGGCCATTATCTCCTCTGTAATCCACAGGAACATTACGTGCTTGCAGCGGTACTGTACTATGATGTCCTTATAATGTCTGTCAGTAGCCAATGGCGCACATGTGAAAAGCAGATGTGACCTCCCACACACACTATGTCTGTGAAGATAATCCCTATTACAGTAGCAGTAGTCTGCTAATATGCCTGCTATACATGCCTGACATCCCCTTGTACTACGATGGTGGTGCTATGGGGGCTGAGGTAGGGCTACACCCCATGTTCAGGACATATGGTGAATATATATGTACATATGATTATCCAGATATCTAAATAGATAATTACACATGTACATATCGACATATGTAGATGGGTGTGTATATGTGCATAGATATGCATATACACACCCAGATATATACATATACAGAGCAGTATATGTCTACACATATAGAGATAGAGATGCATATGCACATATACGTATACCATGCTGCCATGCCTGCCAGCAGTCCCCTGCTGTTGTATCCCCCACACATATGGTGGGGCTGGGGCCATATCTGTGTGGGCTTCACCTACACAATACATGTGTGTCCATATGCACTCCAGAGGCTAGTGTATGTAACAGTGGTATACGGCCCTGTATTATTGAGTCTGGGGGGGATGCACCATACATAACCTAGGCTGTTAGAACATGTAAGGGTATCAGGGTGAGTTGCCTTAAGGTATCTGGATGTACAGTACCATACATATCACCTATCTTGACATTACTTACATAAAGTGGGTTACTGCAGGCCTACTGCCTCCTGCCATACAGACTGTTCTGTTTGCCAGTGTGCCTGTGATGGTGTCAGTTATGCCTTGTTATGTAACAGTTACATCCCATTTGGTCAACTGAAGTCTTTACCACCTAGTGATTGTGTACAGAGTGTAGATAGAGGCTGCTGGATTATATACCTGCATTACTTACTGTTGGTTGTGGGGTATCCTGTGGCCCAGATTGTCTTTACTAATGTACGATTTGAAGGGCATGGCCTGGACAGCAACAGTTGTGGACCTTTCCAGACTACTGTATTAGTATAACTGTTTCACAGTTGCATTACTCTGTTGATATGGATGTCAGTGTCTGAACAGCTATATGACATGGTATATAAATCTGTAATAGTACACAAATAAAAGTATTCCATTTCTGCAAACCTGTGTGTGGTGTTTATCCTATGACCTCTCTGTGGGTATATGTTGCAGGCAGCGAATGTCATTTGTATGGGTGGCTCATCCAGTGTCCAGTTGGTAGGGTTTTAACTGTGGGCATAATGGCTGTACCATATTGTGTGCACCTACTACATAAGTATCTTACTGTACATATTTCTGCATGTGTATGTATTGTCACATGTAAAAAAAATGTATATATATATATATATATATATATATATATATATATATATATATATATATGTATCTGCATATATGTGTCTGTGTATATGTATCCTGGGGATGTAGATAGCTTCCACATTTTACATTTCCTATATGAGCCAGATTGTACTGCATGATATGTTATGAATACCAACCTGATATCAAAGAGGTGGGACGTAGTACTGTTAACATCATGTGCCCATGTCATGCCAGGTCCTGGTTATGGGATCTGCAACACTTGGTAGTATATTGCAGGGTAGACGTTTTTGGCTAAGGGGGGGTATGCCAATTCGTACAAGACGTATATTGTTTGGGGCCTCTCAACCCCATTAACGGTGCATGTGGACATATATGTTTCTGTTAATCTACCATTGCTATCTACATATGTATGGCCATATATACCTCTATATTTATATATATTTGTTTACATATTTATAACTATGTCCGTATATACCTACAGAGATATATATCTGTGTACATATATGTAACTTGCTGTGTATATGTAGACATATAGGTGTTGACATATATATGTGTAGATGTAGGCATTTGCATGTATATATGTTCATATATATTTCTAAATATATATATATATATATATATATATATATATATATATATATATATATATATATATATATATATATATATATATATCTACATATATAGATATGTTGTATCTGTTAAGATATTAATATATTTACACACACATACATCTTAGGTTCATAGGTTCATAGGTTCATAGGTAAGTACTAGGCTATCAGCCCATGGGCATCTATAAGCCTAGCCAGAATGTGTTGGCTTTCACCGCCCCCTTAGATTACTTTCCTATGCTTCTGTCCATCAGAGCCATTAGTTCCCTGTGCCTCTGTCCAGCAGAGCCACTGCAGTGATCCCCGGGGTAAACTTTCTGTTTCCCATCCACTCATCAAGGTTTCTCTTGAAGAGTGTTAGTGAGGGGCTCTGCCTAATGTAGATTGGAATCCTGTTCCAAAGCATGGGGAGTCTCTGGGACAGGAATCTATCCCTCCAGCATGTCTTATTTATCATTGTGGTGAGCTTTAGATCCCTAGAGCATGTGGCTCTCAGGGATTTGTTTTTTTTTTAGGTGGGGCATGTCCATCAATTCTAGGTTGGACATGCCCTTGTATGTCAGGCAGAGATCACCTCTGAGTAAGCGGTATTCAACCGAGTAGAGCTGGAGTTTCTTAAGTTTAAGGCCAGTAATCCTCTTGGAGAGGTACTTCTGTGGTCTTTCCAGCTGTTGCAGGTGTCTTGTAAGGTACATCCCAAATGGGTCATTGTACTCTATGATGGGTCTGATGAGTGATGAGTAGAGGGGCACAATAACCTCTTTTGTTCTAGATGCGAACCCTTTTGTGATTAGGTGGGCCACATAGAAGGATTTTCTAACCACCTTGGCAATATGATTATCAAAGGAGAGATTACTATCTACTTGTGTCCCCAGATCCCTTATTACATTTTCTGTATTTACGGGACTACCACGTATGTGGTAGTATGCGGGTACTTTGTTTTTTCCAATCTAGATGTTGGTATACATTCTCTGTACTGTTGCATGACTGGGCTGGATGTTATGTTTCTGAACATATCAGATTTCTGTATATCTGGTATGGCTTAGTGAAAAATCACTTTGTGTATGGTCTGCATGGTCCTGGGTTCGAGCCTTGCAGAGGCTGTTTATTTTGTTGCTGGGTAGAACACAGGCCATTGGATACAGAGTGATTAAGGCACTTTAAAGCAGTTGTAAGATGGTTTGTGCGGAGGTAAGCACTGGTAACTTCCAGTTACAATTTCTTACACTCAGTTAGCTTCCAAATTGCTTAAAATGTGTAGGTAGTGCTTACCCCCGTGCAAACAGGCTTAAACCTGCTTACTGCTGCTGAAAAGTGCTTACTTCCACTTATCCCTGTGCTAATTTATTTAAAAGAAAAGAAAAAGGGGGGTTGATAGGGCAGTGGTAAAAAAGGGGCACAACGAGAGAAAGTCAGTAGGAAAAATAGCCAGGGATGTGCAGGAGGGGCGTAGGGAATGTCCATAGCTGCCCATTTCTTCTACAGCAACAGCTATGCATATAACTGAATTTGGAGGTAGATACTCAAACCCCTGGCTAGGTGTGAAAACAACAATAATTAATTGTGATGCCAATTAGACCACATTACATGTGTCCAGTGAACATGTGTGTGAAACGGACAGCTATGTATGTGGAGTGATTTTTTTCTGAGAACAGATTGCCATTTTTTTTTTCAGGTGAGAGTGGGATGTTGCAAGCCCATGAGCCCCCAAATGGAAACAGTGGGACTGAGGTCCCCACCCATGGGCAGTCACTACTGCACCTTCATGGCCCCAAAGGTGGCTGTGCTAGTGGCTGGGGAAGAGGGGCAGGCTCACCCTTGAATTGCATCACCCCAGCACTCAAGCTGGCATAGCTGGTCTTGAATCTCCTTGTTGAGCTCACTACGCACCACAGCCCGGACCTGATGGCGGGTGACAGGTACCTCTCTGCCCCCGGTCCCAAAAAAGAAATGTAGCCACAGTCAGTTGTGCACCCCCAATCCTGTGTAGAAATGTAGAAATAGTTAGGTGTGCCCTCCCCAGCCTATGTAGAAATGTTGCAACAGTCAGGTGTGCCCCCCTCAATCCTGTGTAGAAACGTAGAAATAGTCAGGTGTGTTCCCCCCATCCTACATAGAAATGTAGTAACAGTCAGGTGTGCCCCCTCACAATCCTGTGTAGAAATGTAGAAATAATCAGGTGTGCCTCCCAATCCTATGCAGAAATGTAGTAATAGTCCATGCCAAATGATCGATGAATACCCTGCAGAGACAACATGCTACCTGCAGATGTACAACACAAAGGTCAGCATTGCAGTACAAACTATCTGGACTCAATCCACACATTCAATACAGACAGCCATGCTGGGCAAGCCCACACACTTAGGGAAATGAAGGCAATGTCAGTCAACAACATACTGAAAGGTCACACTGGGCATGCTCACACACTTAAACACATGAAGGCCATGTCTGCAAACACAAGTGGACCAGACATATCTGGCAGCCGCAGATGTTAGTACAGACATTCCTCAGTATGCACCACTCATGCTTTGCACACATGGTGGATAGGAATACAGGCATATATGTAAGGGCAACATACTATAATAAGCCAAAGGTAAACATACATAGATGTGTGGAAGAGAGTAACTGTGACAAGGAGCCATCCAGAACTGTCCCACCCAGTACCCAGCCAAAGGGCCACAACCACACAAGGGTTAGATGCCATTCACTGAGATACTAGCCACTGGTATCTGTCAACATTACAGAGTATGTGGTGCACATTCCAGCTGTGCAACATGACTGTTCAAGGAAGTAGTCATCTAGCAGCTGTATACACGTACCTGTGAAATATGACCCAGGTTGTGCCCGCATGCGGCATGTCAACTCCTAGATGAATGGGTTATATCCCATTCACACACACTACCCTCCCTATAGTCCCACTATGACAAGCCTGCTGAGGTCATCCACTGTGATATACACCTATAGGAGAATTGTACCCCAATAATCTCCGTGGCACATCCCATAACTGCGTACTGCTGTAGTGTGATAAATTAGTTAGGTAGGAGTTCTAACCCCAGCCTTGGCAACTGTGTGTGTGTGTCTGTGGAGAAATCAATGCTTTTTAGGGAAGTCACACCCCCTTCAATTTAAATGCTCTACTTTGGTAAGGCTGCTGATGTCATCCACCTAGAAATACATCTCTGGGCACACTGTATCCCAGTAATCTCTGTAGTGCGTGCTGTAACTCTGTACTGCTGTAGTGTGATAGGATAGTTAGGTAGGAGTTCTAACCCAGCCTTGGCAAGTGTGTGTGTGTGTGTGTGTGTGTGTGTGTGTGTGTGTGTGTGAGTTTGGGTGTGTGTCTGTCTGTGTGTCTATCTGTGCAGAAAGCAATACTTTTTAGGGTTGAATAGTTAAGTAGGTGTTCTAACCCCAGCCTTGGCAACTGTGTGTGTGTGTCTGTGGAGAAATCAATGCTTTTTAGGGAAGTCACACCCCCTTCAATTTAAATGCTCTACTTTGGTAAGGCTGCTGATGTCATCCACCTAGAAATACATCTCTGGGCACGCTGTATCCCAGTAATCTCTGTAGTGCGTGCTGTAACTGTGTACTGCTGTAGTGTGATAGGATAGTTAGGTAGGAGTTCTAACCCAGCCTTGGCAAGTGTGTGTGTGTGTGTGTGTGTGTGTGTGTGTGTGTGTGTGAGTTTGGGTGTGTGTCTGTCTGTGTGTCTATCTGTGTAGAAAGCAATACTTTTTAGGGTAGAATAGTTAAGTAGGTGTTCTAACCCCAGCCTTGGCAAGTGAGTGTCTGTCTGTCTGACTCTGTCTATGTAGAAAACAATGCATTTTAGGGTACTCACACCCCCTACAATTGAAATGCTCTACTTTGATAAGGTTGCTGATGTCATCCACCTATACATACACCTCTGGGTAGGGTGTATCCCAGTAATCTCTGTGGTACATCCCATAACTGTGTAGATTCATAGGTAGGTACTAGGTTATAGGCCAGCGGGCCTATGTAAGCCTAGCCAACAAGGTTCCCTGGCTTACGCCACCCAAGAAAGTTATTTTCCTGTGCCGTTGTCAAGCAGAGACATAGAAGTGATCCCCGGGGTGTATTTCCTATTTCCCATCCACTCATCAAGATTTTTATTGAAGAGTGCTAATGAAGAACTTTGCTTGACATAGATGGGGAGCCTGTTCCAGATTATGGGAAGTCTCTGGGACAGGAATCTATCCCTCTAGCATGTCCTGTTTATTGTGGTGACAAGGTTTACGTCCCTGGACCGTGTAGCTCAGAGGGATTAGGATTTCTTTAGGTGTAGCATGTCCAACAGCTCTGGATTTGACATAGCTTTATATGTTAGGCAGAGATCACCTCGGAGTAGGTGATATGCTACGGAGTAAAGCTGGAGTTTTTTTGAGATGGTCAGTGTAGGGCATCTGTTTAAGGCCAGTAATCCTCTTTGTGAGGTGCTTCTGTGGCCTTTCCAGCTGCTGCAGATGTCTTGTGAGGTACATTCCAAAAGGGGCATTCTACTCTATAATGAGTCTAATGAGTGTCGAGTAGAGGGGACCAATGACCTATTTTTTCCTGGATGAGAATGCTTTTATGATGAGGTGTGCCACGTAGAAGGACTTCCTGACTACTGCAGTGATGTGACTATCAAAGGACAGACTACTGTCCACCTGGGTCCCAAGGTCTCTTATCACACATTCAGTGTTAAGTAGATTGCTATCTATGTAGTAGTTCATGGGTACAGAGTTTTTACTAAAGGGGATGACAATGCACTTTTTGGCATTGAGCTTGAGGCCATGGCTCTGACACCAGGCATCTTTCTCAGTGAGGCCTTTCTGTAGGATTTCCACATCATTTGGGGACTTGACTATGGTACCTAGTTTGCAATAATCTGCGAACTTCATTAGCCAGAGGCCTTCTGTGTTAGCCTGTACTTCAGAGAAGTAAATACCAAACAGGAGAGGTCCCAGGACTGAACCCTGTGGTACTCCACTTGTCACTGGTTTGAGGTCAGATTTGGAGTGTGCAAATTTTACAGTGTGGGTTCTGTCAGTGAGCCAGTTGGCATCCCATCTTGTGACATAGGGATTTATACCTAGTTTAGTGAGTTTATCTCTAATTCCATAATAGGGGATGGTGTTGAAAGTCTTGGCAAGGTCAAGATAGGCTGTGTGAACCACCTTACCCTCATCTACGGCTTTGGTGACTGCCTCAAAGAAGTTGATCAGGTTCAGGAGGCATGATCTGCCTTTCACAAACCTGAACTGGGTGGGATCCAGAGTTTGGAGGTTACCAATGTTTTTATTTATGAGTTCCATCATGATACATTCCAGGGCCTTGCAGACCAGGCTCGTCAGGCTAATAGGGTGATAGTTCCCAGGATCAGTGGTGGCTCCCCCTTTGTGGAGTGGGATAACTGTTGCTGTATGCCATTCAGTGGGCACAAAGCCTGATTTGAAGCTATGAATGAATATGGTGCTTAGGTGGGGAGCCAGTTCGTTCTGAAGTTCGTGTAAAATGCAGCCTGGGATGTTGTCCAGTCCCATGGATGCTGTGTTTTTGGCTTTAGAGAGTCCAGCTTTTACCTGCATAGTTGTGATAACAGGGGCTCTGCATTCTTCCTGTATAGATATGTGCTCTTTAGGGGGAGAGGGGAGTAAAGTTAGCACTGAACCTATCTGCCAGGATGTTGGCAATATCAGTTGGTTCTGTGATTTTTGTGCCATTGTGCTCAGAGCAGATCTGGGTGTTGCCATTGAGATTCTTGACATAGCTATAGAATGCTTTGTGGTTATCCTTAGAATCAGTGGTGATTTTGTTTTTGTAGCTAGCTTTGGATGATCTTATAAGGGATCTCAGCTTCTTACTGAGGCTGACCAGGGAGTTCCTCCACTCATGGTATTTTACTCTCTTTTGCAACAATTTTTTCCTTCTGTTGTACAGTTTATGGCAGGGGACCACCAGATTGGCTTTTTTTTTTTTGGAGGATGGCGTCTTAGTTCTGTTTGGGATATCACGATCCATGAACTCGTATAAGTGCTTATAGAGTGCATTTGTGTAGGATTCAGCAGTCGTATCTGTATTGTCCATCTGCATGGGTGTCATGAAGTTCACCACTTCTGTCTTAAAAAGCATGAAGTTGACTTTGGAGAATTTTTTTTCCATGGTTTCCTTAATGAGGGGTGGGGGCGGGATGTGGATATCAAGGGTGATTAGCATATGGTCAGATCGGACCAATGAGGAATTGACTTTAGGTGTGGAACACCGGTCACTGATGCTGGTAATGACTAGGTCTAGGATATTGTTGCCCCTGGTGGGGGTGTGGATAAGTTGATCCAGGGCATTGGAGTTTATGAATTCCAGAAAGCGTTGTGTGAAGGAGTTGGTACACGAGTAGTTTTCCCAGCTAATGGTGGGGTAGTTGAAATTGCCCATTATTAGTGTATGTGGATGAACCCTAATATTTTCCAGTACATCAAGAAAAGAGGAGTGGGAATCTTGGGGCATGGTGGGGGAGCTGTAACAATCTACAATTTGCTTTTCAGTTTTGCCCAGAGTTAGTTGCACTTGGATAACCTTGGACGCATTATGCTGAGCAACTAGCCTGGAGGTGTGGATATCCTTAATGAATATGGACACACCTCCACCTTTGGTGTTCCGGTCCAGGTTACACAGCCGAAAAGTGTGGTATGAGTTATAGCCTGGTAGTGCAGGGGTTCTCTCTGAAGCTTTGAACCAGGTCTCAGTCACTGCACAGATATCGATGTTCTCCATTTAAAGGAGTGCCTAGAGTGAGTGCATTTTGAGATTTAGACTTCTAGCATTGAGTAGCATTACCCTCAGTTTTTGCTTGCCTGTTCCTGTTACATTGGTGAATTTGTCATTTGAACCTTGCCTAAAAAAGGCTCTATAGGGGCGGCAAGAGCCTTAGCCAGTATCCGGAATCCCAGGGGCGACAGGTGCAGGCCATAGCAAAACAGGTGTACTGCTGTAGTGTTATAAATCAGTTAGGTAGGAGTTCTAATCCCAGACTTGGCAAGTGTGTGTGTCTGTCTGACCCTATCTGTCTAGAGAGCAATGCTGTTTAGGGTAGTCACACTCCATACAATTCGTATGCTCTACTTTGGCAAGGCTGCTGATGTCATCCACCTAGAAATACACCTCTGGGAAGGATGTAGCTCAGTAATCTCAGTAGTGCATGCCATAACTGCATACTGCTGAAGTGTGATATAGACCTCTGTTGGGGTTCTATACCCACACATGTCAGTTGTGGCTCTATTGTGTGTGTGTGTTTCAATGCCTGTGTAGGGAGCAATGCATTTTAGGCTAGTCACACAGTACATGTCAAATTCCCTACTTTGGCAATCCTGATGATGTCATTCATTGTGAAATACACTTTTGGGGAAGGAGTTCTCTAGTAATCCCCGTGGTGCATCCTATAACAGTTCCATGCCACAGTGTGATGTACACCCCTGTTGGGGTTTTATATCCACACATGTTGGTTGTGCATCTATTGTATGTGTTGCAATGTCTGTGTAGGGAACAATGCATTTTAGGCTAGTCACACTCAGTACATTTCCAATGGCCTACTTTGGCAATCCTGTCGATGTCAGCCAGTGTGATATACACCTTTGGGGATGGAGTACTCCAGTAATCGATGTGGCACATACTATAACTGCATAGTCCTGTAGTGTAATAAACTAGGTAGGTAGGGATTCTACTCTCAGACATGACAGGTGTTTGTGTGTGTGCTTGTAACTTGTATCCTGTGTGGAGGTGGGTGTGACTGTGTGACACCTGGGCCCAATGTGGAATGGGTTTTGCAAATTTCTTATATGGTGACCCTAGTATATATCACAATGTCTACTGTACAGGGATAACAGATGTGAAATATCTGAGAGGTTGGGATGCAAATCCATACACATACATGTGACATCAAGGCCAGGCAATCACAGTTATCAACCCACCCAGAGAAAACTCTCAACCCATGTCTCATACACACACACACACACACACACACACACACACACACACACACACACACACACACACACACACACATACACACACATGCCGAGACAACAGCCAATATATCTGTAGTACACTGCATATTGGTGATTGATAGTAACTATGGAGTGAATGCAGTGGCCTACAGAGTGCATGGCACCCTGTCCATCTGTCCACTAGGCACATATATGCAGATAGTGCGCCTTCCCCATGTTCCCCACTGCACACCTGCAACACCCGTGGTGCCATCACATGTGACCCACAAAGGACATACCATGCCTAAAACCATGCCCTGTATAGACAGATGCCACTGACACCAGAGAATGTCATTAGCATGCTACCAATGTAGGTGCAGGGGTAACCTGCTGTCCATTACCAGTTCCTGCCACCGTTGGCCAAGTCTGGCACATCTGATGATAATCTGTGTACAAAACATGAGCCCAACACCCCAGGTACAGTTCCACATGTGACTGTACATGTATGTGGGAGATGTGCACATCCCAGACACTGTCCATGTCATTGACTAAGGAACACATACATGGCAAGCGATGCACAGCATTGGTCACATGCAATGGTCACCCAGGTCACTGGATGGTGGATGCAATACCCACCTGTGTGGAAAATGCAGAAACCACAGCCCTGAGCCACAATGCAGACCATTGTCATGTGGCCTGATGCCAAGGTATACCCATCACCTAGCCTTGTATAGCCGTCTGGCACAGTCGACCACCACATACCCATACAGAAATGCACCCATGCATGTCAGCACTGGAACCATGTGTGTTTGTGTGTGTGTTGTATGATGCGTATGATCACATCCACACTCACTACAACCTCCAGTGGCATAATGAAACATGCTGTCTGATGCCAGACACCTCCCCATACCTTTTGCCCATATAACATCCATATGACCCATGTGGTGCAGGTGATGCCTGCACAGTAATGTGTTGTGGTAATCTCACTAGTGATGAGCTGTATACCTGGCCCTGCCAAGTGTGTCAATGTGTGTGTGTGTCCCTGTGAGAATGTGGCTGTGTTGATGCTGGTACCTGTTCATGCAGACAGGCACGTGTACTTCACCTACCATATTGCTACCATATCCTTGTTGCAGATGTCACTCACAATCACATATATGTTCTGAGGACTCCACAGCATGTGACCTATGTGTCACTTCCAGTAACTGCATAGGACTGTGATAGCACTACATAGTCATCAGGGGTTTGATACCCTGTGCTGGTAGGTGTGTGATGCAAACATGCTTAGGTTTTACTCTGCCAGCCCTCCCTGACTTGTCAGTGCTTCTGTCTGTCTCTCTCACTCCCTCAGTGGTGGATGTAGAGACCTACACCTGCTTTTCTCAGCAGCAGCATGTGCATTTTAAGTGATGCTCATGATCAGCTGATGGCCTCTGCACAAATTGCAGCCCTCCCCTAGCTGATTGCATGTGAAACAGCTGTGGTAACATTCCCATAGCCAATTGCATGGAAACATACTCCAATATCTAGGAACATCATGTTGGTGTTGGCCCTTTTCATTCACTGTGAGCAGGAACTAGATCTGTTGTTTGGCAAACAGCATCTCAGATGGATTGGGGATTCAACTCTAACAACATACACTGTGGAAACAGGGCAACACACAGGAGGGGGAGTGTGCCTGACCCAACTACAGACTGTGAGTGCTGCTATACTGCATTTGGAGTAATGTTGGTTTAACTGTGTGTGTGGATATGGCTGTCCTACATGTTTTAATACCTGCCATGTCAGTTCTATGTTTATGAGGAATCCCCTTCTGTAGGGTCATCTGCAGACTGGGCAGTATGTTGTGCCTTTGGTTTCATGTGTTACCCACAGAGCATCTATCTGTGAACTGCAGAAGGTAGTGTGAGGATTGCAGTCTGTAGATGGTGCAAGCCATGACAGTTACTGACCTCATATCCCTCATAGGACATATGCTGCAACAAACCCTGTTACAACAGTACATGTATGAGGTTAGCACAGCAACATGCCAATATTGGCCCTGTGTATGTGTTTCCATCCACAACTTTGTCAACTTTTGTACATATGCTGTGCAGTAAGAGGTGCATATGTGCTGTACACCATCATTAGTGTCATAATTTCTGATAACAAGCCAGTGAGATATCAGACTGCTACACATTATGTACAGTAGGGGTTATATTTGATGACATGACCTGGACATTCTGTGGTTGTTTGTACATTACTGAGGTCTGTGTACTTATGGTGAATGCTGACAGTGTGTGGTATTGTTAATATGTACCTTGGCCTGTGTACAGACTGTGGTAGGTCATCTTCCTAGGTCCCGTCCTAGCTGATGTTACATGCTGCTCCACTGTATGTTACCATATTGGCTTACATGTTTATAGGGCCATACACACACATGTTCCATACCACAGATGGCCAACAGACCACACTGTGTAGCAGCCCAGTATATGTAGGGTTAGTGTGTGAGTGGCACATATGAGGATGGTGTTGAACAGATAGTCCATATACTGTAATATTATGCTAGCTTACTGCATGTGGCTGTGGCTGTGTTCACATTGGTTGTGGTTATGCACTTTCACACAGGTGTATCTTAACCTGTGATGTGACATGCCTGTAGAGCCTGCTATATATGCAAGGACATGTGCATTCCCCCATAGGAGATGTAGGCCAGTGCTGAGCCAGTCTGCCTGTAGCCTGCACAGTGCTTTGTTACATGCCTAGTGGCTTAGTGTAGTTATCCAGCGTTGTGTTATGTCCTGATACTTTCCAGATGTACTGCTGCCGGGCTTCCCTTAACAGTCATGTATGTCAGACAGAGCAGTGGGATGCTGTACATTTATGTCAATATCTAGTAGGTAGTATGTGGTCATCATGGCTCCTCTGTACCAGCAGTTATTATGTGTCAGGACAGATGGAGGTGTGTGAAATCATAACCTATGGGGCGAATGTATACCAGTCGTTATGTGTTATACCCATCTACATGGTTGTTAACATCCATACTGTCAAGCTTGGTCTACATGTTCTGCACTAAGGGGTTCTGTGTATACATCTGGACTGTACAGAGTGTGTCAGAATGTCCACATCTATTGGCCAATATCTCTGCTGTAGTCCAGAGGAGCATTATTTGCTTGCAGCGGTACTGTACTATGATGTCCTTAGGATCTCTGTCAGTAGCCAATGGCGCACATGTGAAAAGCAGATGTGACCTCCCACACACACATCATGTCTGTGAAGACAATCCCTATTACAGTAGCAATAGTCTGGTAATATACCTGCGATACATGCCTGACATCCCCATGCACTACGAAAGTGGGACTATGGGGGCTGAGGTAGGGCTACACCCCATGTTCAGGACATATGGTGAATATATATGTACATATTATTATCCAGATATCTATATAGATAATTACACATGTACATATTGACATATATAGATGGGTGTGTATATGTACATAGATATGCATATACACACCCAGATATATACATATACAGAGCAGTATATGTCCATACATATACAGATAGAGATACATGTGCACATATACATATATCATGCTGCCATGCCTGCCAGCAGTCCACTGCTGTTGTATCCCCCACACATATGGTGGGGCTGGGGCCATATATGTGTGGGCTTCACCTACACAATACATGTGTGCCCATATGCACTCCAGAGGCTAGTGTATGCAACAGCGGTATATGACCCTGTATTATTGAGTCTTGGGGGGATGCACCATACATAACCTAGGCTGTTACAACATGTGGGGGTATCAGGGGTGAGCTGCCTTAAGGTATCTGGATATACAGTACCATACATGTCACCTATCTTGAATTACTTACATAAAGTGGGTTACTGCAGGCCTACTGCCTTTTGCCATACAGACTGTTCTGTTTGCCAGTGTGCCTGTGATGGTGTCAGTTATAAAACCAAAAAAGAGCACTAAATGTTGTGAGTCCTCAGCAATAATTGTATTATAAATAGTTAAGTGCTTTCGTCAATGCCAGTTGACTTCATTAGAACACTTAAAAACCAAAAGAATATTGTTTAAATAATATAAACGCAGTAATGATTGATTCATTCTCCCACCAATGATTTAACAAGAATGTCCATGATTCATGATATACAACACAGCTCATGAATATTAAATATAAGCTCATTAAAAGCACAGTTTAAAAACATATAGCTAATACATTGCTGCAATACATTTGTATTCAACAGTTTGTTCATCACAGAATGAAATTCAGCCATCCTATTCATTACTAAATATGTATCTTAAAAAGCCTTAAGAAACTAGCTGATATATATGTATGTGTACATACATATATATATATATATATATATATATATATATATATATATATATGTACATAAACTTTTTATACAGATGTTTAAACATGTCCTGCTTTTTCTCTTAATATTGGCAGGATAGTTAAATTATCATTTAAACCTGGAAAGAAGTTTGCAGCTAGCCTTAATTGCCATAGTAGTTCTTTTTTACTAAGAACATTTTGCCAATCTCCAACCCTAGCTTCAATGTGAACAATGTCAAGGACAGCAAATTTAAACCCACAAAAGTCAGCACATTGCAAACTGTGTTTGTATAGGGCGTTGGTTTCCTTCTTGTTTTTTATGTCATACAGATGTTCATAAATCCTGGTTTTAAATAACCACTCATTTTTTCCATCATAAAATGATGCACAGGTGTTACACCTAGCAATATATACCAACTTACTTGAAAAGCAATTACCCCTTCTCAAAAACACAGTATTTTTATTTTGATTGTCTAAGGAAATGGAACTATCCTGTAAAATATAGGAACAATAGGAACATCTACCACAGGGCCTGCTCCCACTGAAATTCCCCTGTTCACCTTGATTGTTAGTTCTCCTTTCTAGGACTGACTTTAGATTAGGTCCTATTTTAGTTGAAAATATAGGTGTTTCACTCACTACCTGGAAGACTTCAGGGTTAGTTTTAAAAATACTCCAATTTTTATAAATTATTTCTTTAACTCCATGATACAAGGGACTATATTGGACAACACATGCCTGCTGGAAGTCAGTTTTGTTCTCCCTCTTGGAAGCTACTTCAGAATTGTTGTTTTTATTAAGTCCTTTGCCCAACAGCAGGATGTACCTACTTTTTTACAGTAGGTTTTTGGATGATATTTTTATTTTATGGAAAGGAGCCTCTGAATCTATTCCATTATTCATCCAATACCTAAATGGGACTACGAATTTTTTGAAATTCACCTTTGATCACCATAAACAAGAAATTAACTATTTGGACACCACAATATTAAAGGACCATGAGAAATTTATTTCCAGAATTTATCGTAAAAAAACTTTTTGCAACAGCTACTTGCACTTCAATAGCCACCACCCTGTATTCCAAAAGAAAAGTATTATCAAAGGTCAGGCTATCAGGGTAGCCAGGATGGCATCCTTGAAAAAGGATGTAATCCATGAATTTATGTATTTAAAGAACATGTTCCTAGAAAGAGGATACCCTGGTGAATTTATTGATAAAATTTTAAAAGGAATATTAGATGAGTGGGGTACAAGGTACATCCTGCTGTTGGGCAAAGGACTTAATATCTCTACGTGTGTATGTGTAGTCGCATGTATATATATCTATGTATATATATATATATATATATATATATATATATATATATATATATATATAATATAGATATATAAATCTATATGTATATCTGTACCTGCATATATGTGTCTGTGTATATGTATCCTGGGGATATTGATAGCTTCCACATTTTACATTTTCTATGTGAGCCAGACTGTTCTGCATGATATGTATGAATACCAGCCTGACATCATACAGGTTGGATGTAGTACTGTTAACATCATGTGCCCATGTCATGTCAGGTCCTGGTTATGGGATCTGCAATACTTGGTCGTGTACTGCAGGGTGGACGTTTTTGGCTGTGTGGGGGGGGGGGTTGCCAATTCGTACAAGATGTATATTGTTTGGGGCTTCTCAACCCCATTAACGGTGCATGTGGACATATATGTTTCTGTTAATCTACCATTGCTATCTACAGATGTATAGCCATATATACCTATATAGGTATACATATTTGCTTACATATTTATACTATGTCCGTATATACCTACAGAGATATATATCTGTGTACATATATGTAACTTGCTATGTATATGTAGACATGTAGGTGTTAACATATATATGTGTAGATGTAGGCATTTGCATGTATATATGTTCATATATATCTATACATATGTATATATTTCTAAATATTTATATATATATATATATATATATATATATATATATATATATATATATATATACATATATAGATATGTTGTATCTGTTAAGATATTAATATATTTGAACACACATCACACATACATCTTAGGTTCATAGGTTCATAGGTAAGTACTAGGCTATCAGCCCAAGGGCATCTATAAGCCTAGCCAGAATGTGTTGGCTTTCGCCGCCCCCTTAGATTAGTTCCCTGTGCCTCTGTCCAGCAGAGATGTTAGTTCCCTGTGCCTCTGTCCAGCAGAGCCATTGCAGTGATCCCCGGGGAAAATTTTCTGTTTCCCATCCACTCATCAAGGTTTCTCTTGAAGAATGTTAGTGAGGGTTTCTGCCTAATGTAGACTGGAATCCTGTTCCTAAGCATGGGGAGTCTCTAGGACAGGAATCTATCCCTCCAGCCCATCTTTTTTATTGTTGTGGTGAGGTTTAGATCCATAGAGCGTGTGGCTCTCGGGGATTTTTTTTTTTAGGTGGAGCATGTCCATCAATTCTGGGTTGGACATGGCATTGTATGTCAGGCAGAGATCACCTCTGAGTAAGCAGTATGCAATCGAGTACAGCTGGAGTTTCTTCAGTCAGGCTGCATAGGGCATCTGTTTGAGGCCAGTAATCCTCTTGGTGAGGTACTTTTGTGGTCTTTCCAGCTGTTGCAGGTGTCTTGTGAGGTACATCCCAAATGGGGCATTATACTCTATGATGGGTCTGATGAGTGATGAGTAGAGGGGCACAATAACCTCTTTTGTTCTAGATGCGAACCCTTTTGTGATTAGGTGGGCCACATAGAAGGATTTTCTAACCACCTTGGCAATATGATTATCAACGGAGAGATTACTATCTACTTGGGTCTCCAGGGCCCTTATTACTTTTTCTGTATTTAGGGGACTACCACATATGTGGTAGTTTATGGGTACTTTGTTTATTCCAATCTAGATGTCGGTATACATTCTCTGTACTGTTGCATGACTGGGCTGGATGTTATGTTTCTCAAAATATCAGCGTTATGTATGTCTGGCATGGCTTAGTGAAAAATTACTTTATCTATGGTCTGCATGGTCCGGGGTTCGAGCCTTGCAGAGGCTGTTTATTTTGTTGCTGGCAGATCACAGGCCATTGGATGCAGATTGATTAAGGCACTTTAAAGCAGTTGTAAGTGGGTTTGTGCAGAGGTAACACTGCTAACTTCTGGTTACAGTTTCTTACACTCAGCTTCTAAATTGCTTAACGTGTGTAGGTAGTGCTTACCCCTACAGGCTTAAACCTGCTTACTGCTGCTTAAAAGTGCTTACTCCCTCTTACCCCCACGCTAATTTCTTTAAAAGAAAAGAAAAAGCAGTTGATATGGCAGTGGTGAAAAAAGGGGCACAACGAGGGAAAGACAGTAGGGGAAACAGCCAGGGATGTGCAGGAGGGGTGTAGGGAAGGTCCATAGCTGCCCATTTCTTCTACAGCAACAGCTGTGCATATAACTGAATTTGGAGGTAGATTTGGACACTCAAACCCCTGGGTGAGCGTGAGGACAACAATAATTCATTGTGATGCCAATTAGACCACATTACATGTGTCCAGTGGAAACGTGTGTGAAATGGACAGCTATGTATGGGGCATGATTTTTTTGTGGGAACAGATTGCCCTTTTTTTTTTGAGGTGAGAGTGGGATGTTGGGGAGAGGTGGTAGGTATATTTCAGGAGCTAGGTTGAGTAGGTTAACAGACAAGACAAACAAGATGCATACAGGGGCAGTATATGACATGTGGGGGGTAAACACCTTGGACAGGGAGAGTTGTTTGGAAGGTGCAAGCCCATGAGCCCCCAAATGGAAACAGTGGGACTGAGGTCCCCACCCATGGGCAGCCACCACTGCACCTTCACGGCCCCAAAGGTGGCTGTGCTAGGGGCTGGGGAGGAAGTGTAGGCTCACCCTCTAATTGCACCATGCAGCCCTCAAGCATAGCTGGTCATGAATCTCCTTGTCAAGCTCACTACGCACCACGTCCCAGACCTGACAGCTGGTGACAGGTACCTCTCCGCCCCTGATCCCGGTGGGGCCGATCCCTATCCCCTGGGGCAGTTCCCCCCGCAGGTGGTGCAGGGCCAACAGAGGAGGAGGTCCCAGGCTGGGCCTCATATGTGCTGGTGCCCGGTGTCATGGCCAGCTGAGGTGGGACAGGTGAGTCTGCTGGGACCAGCCTTCCCATACGAGCTATGGTGTTGCAGTTTTAAGAAAGATATCAGTTAGTAATAGTCAACAGCATTCAGGATTAGTTATAACAGCATGCATATCTATTCCCATTAACCCAAGACACCAGATTTACAACAGTTGCAGACCGAGCAGAAGACATGTATATATGGGACAACAGTGGCCATTACAACAGCATGCAGGTGTCATTGATGGCAACAGGCCACCAATATGGGAGTATTTTAGCATGGCACATGCATAGAACCAAATGTGAATATTTATAAACCAATAGGACATATGTCACAACAAAAGTTTGGAGTGTACACGTACCCATTGAGGTATGTAATTAGGTTATTGCTGGCACATATGGTGCGGGTGAGACAGAGAGGTCAATTAACAACTAATATATCCCTGTAGTTTTCACAACTTTCTTAGCCACTGCAGTGATCTATCCCTTACATGTATTATTACACTACCCAATGTCCTTACTTTGTACAATGGTATGTTTGTAGGTTAGTATCTACGTGGACTGTGTCTTACATATAGTCTACACCTCTTACCTATTATAGCTGTTGAGGAAATCATTGTTAACACTACCTGACAATTTCTACACATACTCCCAGATTCCATGCTTGTAGACAAGTATATAAGTGAACTGTGTTGTACCTACAGTCTACACCTCGTACCTGTTATAGCTGTGGAGAAAATCTTTGTTAACACTACCTGACAAATTCTACACATACTCCCAGATTTCATGCTTGTAGAGAAGTATATGAGTGAACTGCATTGCAACTACAGTCTACAACTCTTACCTGTTTTAGCTGTGGGGAAAATCTTTGTTAATACTACTGGACAATTTCTACACATACTTCCAGATTCCATGTTGATTTTATACACATACCTAACAATCTGTTATTGCACACACTCTGACAGGATGCAGGTGTTAATGTGACTCATTTTGAGAATTGCTGTCATACACTTTGGGTGAGATGCTACAATGACAAGTTTGTTTTCATATACATTTTCTGACTATGTACATGTCTATCAGTTATATGTCAGTAAAAGCTGCCTGCATTTCTTGGATCATCACGCTGATTTGTCAGGGGAACAGGTTACTGCGCAGCAGATTTGGGCCATTTATTTGGACATGCTGGACAGATCAGAACAGTTGAGGGGTATGACTATGCATACAGCTTACTACCTGAACAGTCTGCCACAGTCTGTACAGTTGGTGGTTATGATTATGCTTACAGCTTACTATCTGAACATTCTAGCAAATTCTGTACAGTTGGGTCTAATTATGCATACAGCTTTCTATATGAACATTCTCACAAACTCTGTACAGTTGTGGGGAATGATTATGCAAACAACTTACTACCACTCCCGGGATTCAAACCCCTGCTGTGTGTGGTAAAAATATTACAGCTGACATCACAGTACACTTTGCTATCAGGGAATTTGTGTCAAGCATTCCAGTGTTTTCTAATTCTCCCTCAGTTGTACAATATGACTGACTTCTTGGGACTTCCAACATTGTTATACTGAACTTCCTACACATTTTATCTGCATTCAGCAGTGTGGTTAACCCTGCTTAATACAACAGTACTATTTATAGAATGCAACACTACAACAACATATGAAAGAAAAATGTACACAAGCACTCCAGGGGTTTTACTTTTATTCACAAGATATTACACCTTTATTTACACACACCCTATATGACAGTCTTCCTGCCATATTGTCTAGTTTATTCAGTACATCCCATACACAATACATTTTTATACTGGTACAACACTTTTTAGAACTGTTATATTTATTTGGTATGATGGTACTTGCAAGATTATTACTAACCTGCCTCGCGATGCAGCCTTTGCAGCCTGGCAGCATGGGGTTGCTGGTTCACAGCCCACTTATTTGCAGCTGTCAGAGAAATACAGTGATATTTAGCCACTACCTATTCATAGTATACACAAGCTAGGCAATCATTATCTATGTAGTAGAATGAGCACTTACTCAGTGCTGTGGCATCGGCCATCTGCCTTGATTCTTGGATCCACTGCTCCAAGAGATCCCCCCTCCACTGCTTCAGGTCAGCATGGTGATGCCTGACCTGCTCACCAGTCCGGGGGAAACCAGTGGCACTGGTGAGGTCACAGGTGAGACTGTCCTAGGCATCCACTTTATACTGAGAGCCCTGGTACTAGCCCTGCAGTAGTCTCTGCTCATGGTGTTTTACCAGGAGCCATACCATGAATCTGAACGCCTGGGTGCCCCAGTGTTGCGCTCTAAATCGATTGCCTTACCCAACTCCAGCCATTCTGCCTACAGTAGGGAGCTGCAACCAGTTATGGGAAGTATTCGCGCCTGTGGGGTTTAAATATGCCAGATTTCCCTCACTTTTCTGTGATTGGATAGTTTTGACATGGCTAAGCTATGGGCACACCTGCTTACCTAATGTTGGCATTGCTTGACGGAGTATACCACTGGGCAGATTGAGTTAGCCAGCCTACACATTGCTTACACCAACTAAGCTGAGCTGTGCAATGCTTAACATTGCTTAATATTTAATTTGCATTATATTTTCCTTTTGGCATTGATTTATTATTTGTTACATCTTATATATGTGTCTGTTATCTGTGATTCATGTGTACGTACACTGTATAGGGTTTTGGGGACTTCAACACTTTATTACAATAGCACCTCACATCTGGCCTTACTGCAGTACTCCAGTTCACATATTTATGTTATGTAGCAGGTTATACAACATCACACTGTACATAGATTCCTTTCACATATTCAGTTTGATTTTCCTATGGTGAGGATTTGTTTGTTGATACCTTAATCTTATGTACTGTAATGATGGCTTAGTGGTTAAGTTCTGTGACTGTAATGTACAGGGTCCTGGGTTCGTGCCATGCAGAGGCTGTTTATTTTGTTGCTGGGCAGAACACGGGCTGTTGGATACAGAGAGATTAAGGCACTTTAAAGCAGTTGTAAACAGGTTTACACGTTTCCACGGAGCTAAGCACTGCTAACTTCTGGTTACAGTTATCGTCTAAATTGCATAATCTGTGTAGGCAGTGCTTACCCCCATGGAAATGCACTTAAACATGCTTATTACTGCTTACATATGCTTTCTACTGCTTATTTGTGCTTAAACCTGCTTACTAGTGCCTTATTCATTATGACACTGACACTTCACATGTGCATTTCCTGCAGTCCTCCAGTTCATAAATATATGTTATTTAGTGGGTTTTGCAACAAAAATATTGGTTATAACATGCTTTGCCTGTAAAATAGACTGTGTTGCAGTGGGACTCAAACCGGGAATGCCTGCTCATTAGGCGAATGATCTGTCCACTACACCATTGCTGTGCTGCTTCATTTGCATGTATCTTCCTTGTTATCCTCTTCAGCCTTTCAAGCTGCTTTAACCGTAGCTAAGCGATGGCCACACCTGCGCACTTGTGGTTAGCTGTACTCAGATTTAAAAAAAAAAATAATAAAAGGGTTTCTTCATTTAATTTATATGTACTGTTGCTGTTGTACACATGGGGGACTGTTGGTGGGGATATGCGGACACCTATGAGCAGTCTCGCTAATTTCTTACCACTTTCTGCTGTTCTTACATTGCAAGGGCGTGTTTATTCTGAGAGCTCTGCTCTCAGACACGCCCTCTGCACTCGTACATGCTCTGTGTAAGCCTAGGAGCTCGGGCAGTGCACCTTATTAATATGCATGGTGCGCTGCCATCCTGCTCCTAAATGGGCACTTCCATGCAGGACTAAGCTAGTCCTGCACAGAAGTTTAGTAAATCTGGGGGAGAATATTGCACTGATATAACTGACATCACTTACATTTCTTGCAGTATTGTATTAAATGCACTGTAGTGCTTCATTTACCTTCATTTATAAATTATTTCTTTATGTACATAGAATCAGTTAAAGACAGACTATTGCAATTCTATAGTGACATATCTCTTACATTTGGTTGCAGTAATGTACTGAATGTGCAGTAGTACTTCAGATACCTGACTTTATAAGTGACTTATTTATACACATTAATGAAATCAGTGAAACACACAGTACTATTTACTACTGTTTTCATGCTTACCAGCTGCTTCAACCA